>NW_006431956.1:88241-93934 GCF_000325575.1 Pteropus alecto | reverse complement strand
CTTGCAGTGGTTAAATGTCGACATCAGAAGACTGTATATATCAAATATGCATATTGTTATAACCAGAGAAATTACTATAAAAACTATACAAAGAAATACATTCAAATAGGTACAGAAGATGGAATTCTAATATAATGTTCAAGTGAACTATAAGAAGACAACAAAAGAAAAAATGAACATGAACAAGAAGAAACTAATAGAGAATAATAAATGAGAGACATGAATGCTATTATTTTAATAATTACCTTAAATATAAATCAGGTACATACACTAACCAAAAAACAGATACTGGCAGAGTGGTTAAAAAGAATAACCAAACTGTATGTTGTTCACAAGAAACTCTCTTTAAATTCAATGACTTAAGTAGGATGAAAGCAAAAGGATGGCACGAAATATATCATGTAAACATTATTGACTGAAATTAGGAGTGGCTATATTAGCATCCGAAAAAGTAGACTTCAAAGAAAGGAAAATTACTAGAGGCAAAGGGAGACATTATATAATGATAAAAGGATCAATTCATAAGTAAGACATGGCAATTCGAAATGTGTGCGCTCCAAGCGACAGAACCTCAAAATACATGAAGCGAAAACTTATTGAATTGAAAAGAGAAATAGACAATTTCACAATTATAGTTGGGACTTCAAAACACTCTCTATGAGCAACTGATAAAATGACTAGAGAAAATCAGCGTGGTTCCAAACAAACTCAGCAGCATCGCTATCTTAACAGGATCTAATTGAGATATGTATATAACACTCCACACAACAGCAGAATATTCACCTTTTTCAAGGGCCTATGGAGCATTGACCAAAATGGACCATAGACTGGATCATAAACTAAACCTCAACATCTTTTAAAAACTGGAGTCAGAATATGACCTCTGACCATAGTAGAATCAAACTAGAAATCATTAAAAGGGCTACAACAAGAAAATCTCTATGCATGGAAGTTAAACAATATGCATATAAGTAATCATAGATCGAAGAGGAAATCTCAAAAGAACTACATGGATTTGGACAAATATGAAAACATAACATATCAAATGGGTGGGATACAGCTAAGACCAAATGAGATATCACTATACATCTATTAGAGCAGCTAAAATTAAAAAAAAAAAATAGACAATACCATATGCTGGTGAGAAAGTACAGAAACCGGATCACTCATACGTGGCTGGTGGCAATGTGAAGTGGCACAACCACCCTGAAATCATTTGGCAATTTCATATAAACCTAAACATGCAATTACCATAAAACCCAGTAAATGCACTCAGGTAATATCCCAGATAAATGAAAACTTATTTTCTCAGATAGAACAGAATACAAAGGTTCAGAGCAATTTTATTTGTAACAGCCAAATAACGGGAAATGGCTCAGATGCATTTCATCAAATAGATGCTTATATAAACTACAAAACGTTCTATGGACTATTATTACTCAGTAGTACAAAGTAATGAGTTATTGATACATGTAACAACTTGCATGAATCTTCAGGGAATTATGCCAAGTAAGTGGCACAAGTCATTCTCAAAATATTACATACTATATTATTTCATTTATATAACATTTAGAAATGACAAAATTTTAGACATGAAGGACAGATGACTGGTTGGCAAGGGTTAAGGATGGGGGTACGTGGGTATAGTTACAAAAAGGCAATATGTGGGATCCTTGTGTTCAATCTTGATTGTGGTGGTGGATACACAATCCTATGCACGGAATAGAATTGTAAAGAACTCAATGCACACACATACACGGACACACACTCAAGTACAAGTAAAACTGGGATAATCTGAATAAAATGATTAGGGTGCATCCATGTCAATATCCTGGTTGTAGTATTGTACTACCATTTTGCAAAATGTTAACACTGGGGAAAGTATTTGCAACAACTGCATGTGAATCCACAATTATCTCAGTAAAACAACTCAATCAAAAAATACAGCATAACAGACTAAGGCAAAATTATTTTCAGGAGGCATGTCTGAAAGAGAATCAGTTGTTCTAAACGCGAGGAATATACAGTGGGTAGAAACGGATGCGTACTCAACAGCAGCCTGTAACCCAGAACTTAACCTGAAGTCTTAGAACTTTGTTCAAGCGCCATTCAATCACCCTCCAACCTCCCTTGGTTTACGTCCCACATCGCTCTAATTAGAGAGCCACTTCCTCTGCACAGCTGTGTTCAATTTTAACAAACCACAGTGACGTCAGAGAGACAACACAGCCTTTCTTATCTTCAGGGAAGACGTCCCTCCCTGAAGCCGTAAGAGGTAAATCTCCAGGCAGTTTTTGTGGGTGTACTGCAAATACGAAACACCTCCAATAAAAAAATAACATATTGCACTAGAAAAAATTTCTACTCTGTAGGCTAAATAGTAAACCATTCCTTACAAATACTCTTTCTGTAAATTAAAACAACAAAACGATGAAAACATGTTGAAATCAACTTTGAACTGGATGAATTAATTTTATAAACTATATAAGATGTAAATTTTATTCTTGCCTTCATTTCTGTCATAATGGCAACTTCTCTGTTATAACGTCGGTTGTTTCTGATTATGAAAGTAGGATAGTATGTGTTCAATTCAGAAATTGAGAGAAGCAAAACATGCACAGTGAAGGGAATGAACCGCAGACTCGGATCTACCATGAAAGTGACCTCTGTAATTATTTTGTTTTAATTCCTGCAGGCATTTATTTTATTCCTATGTGTGTATTTAACTGACTTATAACTACATGCGTATCTCAGGTCTTTCTGGATGACTTTTACAGGCAGATGCCTCCTGTAACCATGACCCTGACGCTGGCACAGGGCACCTCCAGGCTCCCGGCAGGCTTCCCCACCCCACGGCAACTCCCGCCACCAGGTAAGTGCTATTCTGACTTGCAGACAATAGAATAATCTGGCTATTTTGGAATTCTATAAAAATAGAACGTGTGCTTTTGTGTCTGGCTTCATCATCCCAACTTTAGTTGAGTCAGGTTCGTCCTCTTGCACGTGACCGTGGTTAGCTCTTTTCCCTGACCGTGGAGTATTCTCTGTGGTAATGCATAGCAGTCCGTTAATCCTTCTCCTGGGATGGATGTTTAGGTTGGTTCCATTGTGACCTGCTTTGGTGTCGTGTGTTTTGGCAAACGTAAGCTCTCCCATCTATTGGGTCCCTGTGTGGGACCGAAATTACTGAATCAGAAGGTATACATATCCTCAGTTTAAGTTGCTACTGCAAAATTTTTCGAGTTCCAGTGGCTTCCATCCTTGTTGACACTTTTTTTTTGTTTTTAGTCAATCTGGTGGTAACACAATTTTAATCCAAAATAAGAACATAATGCATCTAAAATTTGTATCTTGTGCATTACAATGTGTTCCTACATTTGGGGCTATGTGCACCTGTATTTAACCTGTGTATTCTGTGAGGAGTTAAATTTTATCAAAAAATTATTATCATTATCAAATTCATTTTTGAAATGATTTGGTGGACTTTAACTTACAAGTTTTCAAAATAATGACTTTTTAAGGTATTGTCTTTCACATTAGAATGTGATGATTCATATGATATGATACAAAAGGTCAAACGAACCTAACAAACTCACCATAGAACACTTTGAAATCGTTTTGACTGGTTCTTTTGTTTTGAACTCTAGTTTTCTGTAAGCATCTATGGGGGTAGAATTATTATTCTACCATGGGATTAATAAAAAATAATTCAAAAATAGTTTTATGTAAAACCTGCCAGAAACTAAAACTTAATTGCCAATATGCTATATTAAGAACTCTATATCATTTTTATTATGTATGCAACATTGTATTGCTATTGTTTTATCTCTTTTTCTTTCTTCCTTTATTTTTTTTTAGCTTAGCAATTTCTCCTTTTGTTCCTTTTTGTGGTTTTGTTTTTGTACGCATACAACACAGTTCTGCTGCTGCTAAATAGCTCTTATATATTGAAGAGGATACAAAGGGGAATACAAAAGTTGGCTCTAATCTACACTTTTTCAAGTCTTTCTCCTGGAGAAAGGTGTAGATGTAAATACACATTTTTATTAACTTGCAAAATTCAAAACTGTCTGAATCAGTTATCTAAGCAGGAGGTTAGCTCTGAGCCGGAGAGTGAAGTCTACTAGCTCGTGCTGGGGATCCAGTTGTAATGGAAGGTGCTGGTGATGGCTTTTAAAGCCTTCGGTGGCCTGGGACGCTTCTACCTGGCATGTGTATTGCATTTCACGTCCCCTAGCTCTGAGCCGGAGAGTGAAGTCTACTAGCTCGTGTTGGGGATCCAGTCGTAATGGAAGTTACTGGTAATGGCTTTTAAAGCCTTCGGTGGCCTGGGACGCATCTACCTGGCATGCGTATTGCATTTCACGTCCCGCTGTGGTGGTGACTGGATGGATCGTGCTTTGCCTTCTGCTGCTGGCACTGGGTGCTGCAGTTAGTTACAGCCGCCTGCTTTCCTTTCCGTTGTCACTGGGTTTAGAGATGAAGCCAAATCTGCATTTTCCGTCATCTGGGCATATTGTAAAAAGCACCACTGTATTTTATTTCATAAGATTCTTGATGTTCATAACTTCTTAACATCTGGTTAAGTCGCTCATCGTCCGCGTGCCGGTGAAAACACTTGTGAATTATTTCAGTTCAGTCACTTGTCCACTTCTCTTTGTGGGACTCCCATGCCCCAGCCCTGACTGTCACCCTTCCCTCACCAAGGAAGACAGACTGCAGTGAGAAGAAAACAAACTATCGCTTTTAAAAGTTGAAAGTGCAGTCAGTCATTTTGCATCCTGGTGATTTTATGAATGATTTTGGAGGAATTCAGTTGTTTGGTATCTATTGGATCAATCAAATGTAGTATTTTTGTGTAAATGAAAAGAAACATTTTGGTCGGTCATCCAGATATTTTGTCTTTCTGATATCCAAAGCAAAACTTCAGATAATATTTTAAGGTGTGGAAACCAGATTTTATGTGTTCCCACACACAGAACTTCCCAGGGAACTGGGCAAGAAAAACACGCCGTCAGGTCAGTTTCTCCCAGGCTCATGGCGCTGTCGTGTAACCAGCTCTCCAGGCTCCCTGACGCTTGGCTAAGACGATATTTTCATAGCTGGGAAGATGAATATTCATAACCTGTCAGACCCAGAGGCCACTGCTTGAATGAGCCATCTGCGCCGAGCCGCTGGTCCCGGGCTCGCTCCATTTCTGCCAGCGGCGCATGGGGGTGGCTCTCTGGGGTGGCCGCGGTGCCCTGGGAGGTCACAGCCCCGCGGGCAGCGGGGGACACTGGCCTGGCAGGCGCGGCCGGGAGGGAGGGCGCGCCCTGCACCTGCACCCAGGATTCGTCTGGAGCGCGTGCTGCAGACGCCGGCGGACCAGGCACCGGCAGACCCATTGGGGTCAGGAAAGTGGGACTGAGCGTGGGGATGGCATCCCTGCGCGCCAGCGCCGCCGCGACAGTTCCTGAGGCTCTTCTTTCTGAAAGGGAGGACTGCGGAGGCCGACACGGAGCCGCGGCCTGAGGGACCCGGGGACCCTAAACGCGTCTCCGGGACGGGACCTGGCACTCAGGGGACCCGAAGGTTCTGGGGCATGAGGCGGGCTGCCCGTCCGGGAGGAAGCGGAGCGGGTGTCACTGGGTGCAGACACGTGGGGGGAGGAGGGCCCGGGCCCAGGGCTCGACCCGCTCGTGCGCCGCGGG
>NW_006431956.1:72740-88182 GCF_000325575.1 Pteropus alecto | reverse complement strand
AGCAGCGCCGCGCCGGGGCTGGGCACCGTTTGCACTGGAGAGGCTGATAGTGGGTGGGGCACCGTGTCTGAATGGGCCGGCGTCACAGGTCGCCTGGTTGTCGCTCCCGTAAACACAAAGCGCACGTTGCTCTACCCGTGCGGTCACGTTGCCCGCCCCATCGCCGCCTCGGCGAGTGCCTGGGCTATAACGACGGCGGCGGGAGGGGGGCCGACTTTGGCAAGTAGGTTGGTTCTTTCGTTGGCTTTGACCAGGCCACGTGAGGACCGGCCCAGTTCCATTCGTAGAGGGCCGTGTTGGCCCGTCGTGGGGACGCGGCCCGAGCAGAAGGCAGCCGCCAGCGCGGGTCAGCGAGGCCCCCCAGAGTCCGCCGCCGCGCAGAGCCCCGCCTCCTCCCTTACCCGAGAAAGGACATCTGGGGTGCTGCCAAGCCATGTCTCATTCCTTCCCAGGCTTCCCCCGCTGTCACCAGCCTGCCCTGCTCGTGAGGCCTTGTCCCGGCATTAACTCATGCCTTCCAGGGCCACCCGAATGTAGCTGTCACAGTCATGTCAAACCCAAAAGCTCTCCTTCTTTAGAGCCTCCTTGAAAATCTGCGTCTCCATCCGGGGCCTCTTATGCATCATGTCTCCAGGGCTGGAGACCAGACGGTCTAAGGTGCGAGCTGCCCACGTGGCGCCAGTCCCCTTTTCCTTGGTGAAAATCCCAGGCCAGGTTCTTTCTCCAAGGAACCTGTGAGCAACGTTATGCTTCTGTTTCAAAATTATGCTAAGGAAATTCTAGTTTTAAAAATTAACATTTTGGTGTATTATATTTAGCAGTTGGTGTAGAACTGACCAATGTTTTATATATATATAATAATAATAATAACTTTGGGTTTGTTTCTTTTTTAAATGAAGCCTTTATTTTCTCAGATTTTTAAATCGAGTGGTCTAAAATGCTATTTGAACCTGAACATAGTAATATGTTATAATGCTCAGATAAAAGGCAATACACATTTTTTTGGGACAGAATTTAGTCTTTCAATTGAATTTGGTCTTAACACAGCATTTAATCATTTTTTTGAGTGGTCAGCTTGGTGTTGACTTGTGATCTGCATTTCATAATTGCTGCCATGCATATGAAAAGGTCAAATAAAGAAGTTGTCATAGTATAAAGATGCTTACCCTTTCAGTCACGTCTTCAGCGGGAAAGTGTGAGCTTTAAATAAACATTTAAACATAAATAATTTTGTGATTTTAGTTCATGCTTCATTGGAGTATAAGACCAGCTAGGTGTTTTTAAGATAAGTTTGTATTTACTTCCAGCGAATAGAGAATTATTGCTGGTAGAAAGGAGTGTGGACATTTCGGCATCATAGAAGAGTTTAAAAATAGTAAAAGTCACCTCACCAAGGAAGACAGACAGATGGCAATAAGCACAGGAACAGATGCTCAACATCGTGTATCATTAGGGAATCACAAAATAAACCAGCGAGGTACCACTGCACACCTATTAGAATTAAAACAGCGGTGAGTGCCGGTGACACCAAATGCTGAGGATGTAGCCACAGGAGCGTTCACTTGTTGGTGGGCACAAAAAATGGTGCAGCCACTTTGAAAGACAGTTTGGCAGCTTCTTACCAAACTAAACATGCTCTTATCATACAATCCAGCAATGTGATCCTTGGTATTTACTCAAAGGAGTTAAAAAGTCATGTCCACACAAAACTGCACACAGATGTGTATAGCAGCTTTGCTCAAAATTGCCAAAACCTGGAAGCAACAAGATGTCCTTCCGTAGGTGAGTGGCTAAAAAAAAAAAAATTCCACAAAATGACGATACATCCAGACAATGGAATATCAATTGAATATCATCCAGCACTAAAAAGAAATGAGCCATCAAGCCATGAAAAGACAGGGACTTAAATGCATGTTACTGAGTGAAAGAATCCTGTCTGTAAACGCTACATACTGCATGATTCCAGCTCTATGGAAAAGGCAAAGCTACGGAGACAGTGAGAAAATCAGTGGTGGCCAGGGAGGAGGGATGGACAGAGAGGGATGAATATTTGGAATACGGAGGCTTCGGGGGCAGTGAGAGTTTTCTGCATAATACCACGCTGCTGGATACCTGTCATCATACGTTTGTGAAAACCTATGATTCACAAAAATATTTGTGAATACCTAGAGGGAACCCTAACGTAAACTATGGATTTTGAGTGACAATGATGTTTCAGTGCAGGTTTATTGATTGTCACAAATGTCCCATCTGGTGGGGATGTTGATAGGGGGGAGGCTGTGCGTGTGTGGGGGTAGAGGCACGTGGGCAGTCTCGGCACCTTTCCCTCAATTTACTGTGAACCTAAAGTTGCTCTAAGCAATGAAGTCTGTTTATAAAATAGCACAAGTTATGTGAAAACATCTTTGCTGTTATTAAATGACTACATGAAATGCTGTTGTTTTTTTTTTATCTGATTGTGTACCTTCTTTGCATCCAAATATCTCATTACACACTTAAAAAAAATTGAACTGGTAAACAATTTAAAAGTATTTGTTAAAATAATTTTGTTCCCAAATTATTAAATATTTATCCACTTTGCATTGCATACCTAAAAACACTTTCTGTTTATTTTATTTTCAAAAGACTCTACCAGTTCTCAAGAGCCCAGGCAGTATAATCTCGAAGGTCTGTTTTCCACATGACATCAAAACACAACTGTCATGAGTGATCACGGCGGCTTGGGGCACATGCTGAAGACAGATGCGTACACACACTGTAAAATTTCATAGAAATGACTTTTTTTAACATCGTAAATTATTGTTACTGGTAATGTCATCTGTAATTGTGTTGACTGATGTGATACGTGGCGCTCTGGTGTGTTTTGAAAGCCAAATAGAAAAGAGCTCGAGTTGCCCACCGTGGGTGACAAGCCTTCAGTCTGCGTTCGAAGTCTGTCCCGCAAAGAGCTGCAGGCAGTCATGTGTAACTGTCTTTTAAGAAGCCCTGACTGCGTGCAGCACCCTGCGGGAGCCTAACGCTCTAACCCGGCCGGTCCTTAAAATCTTTGAATGAGCAAAGGATATCTGTAGTAGGCTAGGCGTGAATTTCCAAGTTTGGGCATATACACGCCCACGCAGACGGGGCGCGCGCCAGTGTGTGTGTGTTGATGCTGTGCCATTTCTAACGTCCAGGTGGTTCCCCTTGTTCATCTCCGTAGTTTAGAAGTGACCTAAGTTCTCATCTTCAATAATGTTAGAAGGATGATTCAGCAATAGATCTGGAGCTTCGCGAATCTCAGATCCCTCCTATGCAGTGGGCGATGGTGAATCTTAAATTCTTTATTGTCTTCACATTTGTTTTTGTCACAGATCATGGTTGTTGTATAAGCAGCGACTAACACTAGCCCACGCCAGGTGTCTGAAGACGAACTAGGGACCGACTCAGCCCCCTTCCTGTTCTGACTGCTGTGATCAGTGTGATCAGAGGGTTCTCTCACACTTGCTCTGGCCTGATCCTGTGTGTTAGTGTTGTAACAAGTGACTGCCATGAGCAGCATCCAGTGTACTCAGCTCTGAGTTACAGGAAGTTATTGAAAATTAAGGTCTAGACTCCATTCTCTAGTTGACCAACATGAGTTAGGAGAGGTGGGCCATGCTTGTTAATAGCATTGCCTTTTGAGATACAAAAATTTATATCTAATTGAGATATCGCTCTGTATTATACTATTCAATATGCCTTTTAATTCCACACTGTATTATAGCACCAAAACACTTCTTTCAATTAGCCCACATTTCAGAATATGTTTAAAAAGTATTTTTAAAGTCTTAAACATTGAATTCTTAAATGTTGTTTTGCAACAATTTTAGGAAGAAAAATTTTCAGAATTTTTTGTTTATTATACTTCATGAATTGCTAAATACATCATATATTTTAAATATATCACAGTTAAAAAGTATACGTAATAGAGAGATAGTCTAAAGAAGAAAATTAGACCAGATGCCTGTGCATTCACCACCGAGCTTTAGAAACAGAATCTTACCAAGATCTTTGAAATCTTGATGACAAACCTAAACATTCTCTTTAGAGGTAACAAATGTGTCCCAAGGGTTGTGTGTGTTATTATTTTTTACGTTGAAGGTTTGCATTAAAGGTTAACCTCTCTGTATCCCAACACAATATATTATTTAGTTTTGCATGTATTTGAAATTTAGAAAATGAATTCAAGCAGTATTCTCCCTTTCGTAATTCAGTATCATATTTGGGGGAGTCGCCTTCATCGATGCCTGTGCTCAGTTCATTTATATCCATAATGGTCCACTGTAGGATTATAACATCATTTATTTGTTCATTTTTCCTGTCAATGGATGTTTGGTTTGTTTCCAAAAAAATTTTTTCTTGTCATCCAAAGCTTAGATGCCTCTTAGTGCATATGTGCAGTTTATCTTTGTGACATGTAACGGAAACATAAATCTCATTTTTCTAAGCTCTAAATTCAACAGGAAATACAAATTGTTTCCTAAAAGTAGTTGTGCCAGTTTATACTCCCACCAATGACCGAGGCTTAATGTTGCAAGGTGTTTTTAATTCCCAAGCTGGTGGTTGCAGTGCTCTGTTTCATTGGGATCATATCTGCATTTCTCTGATGATTAATGAGCATCTTTGCAAGAATGTCCATTGCTATATATAATATATGGCATATATATTTGTGTGTTTTGTAAAATTCCTCGTTTGGTCTTTTACATATTTTCTTTTAGATAATTTTCTCTTTTTTCCGTATTTTTTTCTGTAAGTTCAAACATTTGTTCTTCATAATCTTGTCTCCAATACATCTATAATAGATTTTTTTTGGCATGGTGTAAAATAGATATCTAATATTTTTCACATTTAGATAAGCAATTATTAGCATGCCGTCAAATAGCTCTGGTTCCCTGTGAGCCGCGGTGCCACTTGACCTACGTCCCTCTTTATGCCTCGGTCTATTTCTGGGCTCTTTTCTTTTCATGATATATTTTTCTGTTCTTGAATTCTCCGATCATTATTGCTTTCTATCAAGTCTTGATACCTAGCGAAGGGAGACAGTTCTTCAGAAATGTATTGGGTATTTTGGGCCTTTGTCTTTTCATATAAAGTAACAAACAGATGGAACAATTCATGAAACAGTGGCTGGAATTTTGGTAGAATTACATTGACTCTATGAAACTATTGGGCGATAATTGAAATTTTTATGGAATTGACTTTATGTAAGATCACGACAAAACTTCATGTATTAGATATTTTCAAGGATATTTTATATTGAAATAATTTTATAGTATTTTCCATAATTATTTCACGTGTCTAAAAAAATTCACTTTTAGATATCTAATTTATTTCAATTTTCCTAAAAAAACATTTCCTTAAAAATTTTAATGTGTATTGTTTGTTGCTGACATCTTTTATTATTTCTATGTCTTAACACACTGCAAATGTGTCTGATCGATACTAATTATATGTTCGTGTTTTGGGCTAAAACCATTATGTCATTCCTACATAAAGGTCTATGTATCCCTTCTTTTTTAGTCCTTATAATTTTGATGTTTCTGATCATGCCGTAGTATATGGACAGCAGTGAACAGAATGAAACACCCTTGTGTTGTGTACCTGACTGTAAAGAGAATGTTTACATTTCACCAGAAAACACGAGTTCGTTACAGGTTCTTTTTTTTTCTTTTTTTTTTTTGGTAGATAATGTTAATTGGACTAAAAAGGCTATTCTCAATTTGCTAACATTTTTATCACGAGTGATCAGTATTTTCACATTTTCTGCATTAATAAGCTTATCATTTGGCTTCTGTCTGTTTATCGATGTGGCAAATTACATTAATTATTTTTCTTTTCCTGAAAACCTTGTTGGGGTGACCCTACGTTGTTTTTGATGTACTTATGAGATTGGACACCATTTTTCCTTACTTATATTGTGTTTTTCTGGTTGTGACAGTACGGCATTATTTGTCTCATATAGTATTTTAAAAATATTTCCTCTCTTTCTGTTTTCTGGAAGATTTCTGTAAAAGGAATTATGTTCTCTGTATGTTTGGTAGGTTTCACGAAACTTTGATCTTATGAATTACTGAGTTAATTTCTTTAATGATACAGCATTACCTATGCTTTTACTGCTCGAGAGAGAGCATTTTGTCAGAACGACTTTACATATCTAGTTGTTTGTCTGCTTATTTATATTTTTATCACTTTTTAACTGGGTTGTTTTTGTGTTTTGTATGATGGAAATTTTTCAAATTTATTTCGAGTATGTCTTTTGTAAAGAGCATATGGTTGGATATTTTTAATCAAGCCTGATACTCTTTTTTTTTTTTTTTTTTAATTGGATGATTCAGTTCTTTCTTATGTATGGCGTTTAGATTTATTCCTACCATCTCATTTCTACTTTTTCTACATTTTACTTTTCTTCATGCAGCCGTTGTATGGATTGGTTGAGGAATTTGTTTTTCCTGTTTTTTTCTCTACCCTTTTAAAAGATATAAATTCAATTTTTATTTGCTTAAAATTACCACAGAAAAATTAATATGTGCATTTTACTTAATGAAGTCAAAATTTAAGCACTATTAATACCACACTCTCAAGTAATTCAGAAATCTTAAATTTCTCTAACGGTGTGGTCATCTTTTGCAACTCACATACTACGTGTTCAGAAAGTTTGGTCTTATTCTTATGTCACAAATGAGACATTATTTTATTGCTTCCCACTAGCCGTGTATTTTTAAACTCCACCGCTCTCCACACCTCCTGTATTCACAGCGTCCATCTGCAATCATGTTGCTTTTCTCTAAACGCTTCTATAATGAGAGCTTGTTGGCAACACACTCAGGTTTTGTTTCAAAGAAAATATATTTATTTGTTCTCATTCTTGAGTTTACTGAGTATTAAGTTCCAGGTGGGCAGTTATTTTTTCTCTGCGTTCTGGCATTAGCTGCTATCGATTAGAAGTGTTTTACCCATTTAATTGACATTCTTCCATAGATAACCATCTTTTACGTTATTCTGGTATAGAAAGTATCTTCATTGCCTTTGATGCTGTATGGTTTGTCTGCAAGGTGTACAGACAGGAGTTCAGTGGGCTCCCCGGGTTTGCATTTCAGACAATGATCAGCAGTTGTCTCCTAAAATCTCGCCTCACACCTGGTTGTCAGTTCTCTCTCTCAAGTCCAGTTTGATAGACATTAGATGTTCTCAATCCAGCATCCATCTTTCTAAACCTTTACTTTCTTATAATACTATCTTTTTCACTTTTCTGGTCTATATTTAGAGAATTCTTTTTTTTTTTTTCCAGATAACTTAGCAGTTCACTGAGTTTGTTTGTTTAGACTGACACACATACTTGGTTTTGAAGTTAATTACTACACATAGTTTTTAATCTTGGTGACTTTTGTATTTGTAAAATTTCTCTGGTTTCTTTCTCATCGGTTTTATCATAGCGGTCTCTTACACTTTGCTTATATTTTCTAATGTCCATATTTTCATACCTTTTAACCTTATCTCTTTTATATATTTATGTCGGAAAATTAAAATATTTTCATCACCTGGAGTCCAACACTTCATGCGTCTTCACAGAGCTTCAGGGAACGCCCCCCGGGGGCTCGCCTGACACCCCATGGGGACTCTCTCTGGCTCCCCGTACTACCAAGGACCAGCTAGCGCTGATGGGCTGCTCCTCCTCTCTGCCACCAAGAGCCAAGACTCGGAGAAGCGACTTTCCCTGAAGTCTCCACCTTCATGTGTTTCGTTTACCCACTATTCATTTCACGCTTCAGGCATCCCAGATGGGCTTGCCCTGGAAGGTGGGAGGAGGGGTGCTGAGCTCCCTTCTCACTTGGCAGAAGCCCTGGGCTGTCTCCTGCCCGCACGCTTGTCCCATGCCTGCTCCAGGTCATCGGGTCGGGTGGCACTCAGAGCAGCAGCTTGGGTCCAGCGCGTCCCCGTCTTGTGGAGCTCATGCTTCCTGCCAACTATGTGATGCGTTAATAGCGGTTACCGCCCAGCAGTATAGAATATGTTCTATATTCTACATTCTTCCAAGTCTCTCTTTATATTATATCTGCTTTTAAATCCATTAATTTTTAATTTTAAAGATGGTATTTTTTTATTTTTTTAAATTCAGGCAGGTTTCGTTTTTTCTTTTTTCATTGCGTCGTAATTTTTTTCTTAGGGCTTTGATCATATTTATGACTTGAAGCATTTTAACTGTATTACTTTAAAATACTTTTTCAGATTTCTATTTTATTATTTCAAATCATTGAGCGTAAAGACTTGATTTTGCCTTTGCATCCCGGCTCTCACCAATGCTGTGTTTTGTCACTCACAGATGGGAGCCTGTCTTTCTTAGAGAAGCTCCCTTGTGGCCTGGGCTGTGAGTGTCTCTCATAGAAGACTTTTATTTGCTTTTGCCCAGAGCCCCAGGCAAGTAACTGGCCTGGGAATAATTCTTCAGTACACATCTTAGTTGGGTGGTTCTCGGACTCTGTAAGTAGAATAAATACATGTTCTCAAAACATATTCCAGGTGCATGCTTATGGCTTCAAATTCTACCAGCATTATTTTTTCTTCCCCAGAGCTCAGGCTGGAAAGGCCTCAGTGTTGTTTTCTATATACATTTCAGGTAAATTCAATATGTTCTGATACCTTTGTCCATAATTTTATAATGTTTCTTGCAGGAAGGCTTTTCACTTTTTATATCCACATGGCGGACCTAGAAATCTACATTTGTTCTTAACCCAACTAGAAGCTAAAATTATTAAAACTTCTAGAATATCTGAAATGTTAATGAGTTACTTATCTCTACTATTCCCCCAATGACTAATGAAATTCTAAAATGTTTTATGCGGTTCCATTCCTATATTATATGTGTCTGCATAATGATTAGCAAAATTCATTTATTGCCCTAACAATAATGGAATGTTCGGGGTGCCTCAATTATGAAATTATCTACATACTTTCGAAGCAACTGGACTACTGAAATAGTTATTCAGGCAATACTGGGATGCCCCAAATCTTTATTAGTATAAGCTAGAATAGTGCTAATGTCTTGTCACATATTTTAATTGCATATGAGACCTATGAAAGTCAGGGTAGACGGCCACCAGATATGATAAAGGTTAATTTAGAAAGTTACATATCGCCGTTATTTAAGAAAGCTGCATTTTCACAATAACTTTATTACAACACACACACACACAGACACACACACGCACACACATAAAATACTGCATTAGTTCCCAACTCTGACCATACATGAACTAGTTTTTTTTTTCTTTTTAATTCTGATACACATTTATTTGGTAAGCGATGAAGTCTTACTCTTTAAAAAATGGATAACTTTCTAAGTAAATATTTCTTTTTGTGACCCTGATATATTATTCTCGCCTTTGGCCAAACCAGTCCTTATCATTTCTTCTTTGGATCTTTCGAAGAGTCAAAACCGTACTGGGAAACCCGCGTCAGTGCTGGCGAAAGCCTAGCTTACACACTGGCTTAAGCCTTAAATCAGAATGTGATGTTAGCGAGAAGAACTAAGTAGTGTGTGAGAAAAGCCACGGGCCCTGCTGACCCGCTGTGTGCCGTCTGGGAACGGCCGGTGCAGCTCCGCTTTGCTGCTCCTCCTATTTACTGGCTTATCCCGTCTTTCTGTCACAGGCACTCTTCTTGGATCAAGAAAGCCAGAAGCAGCAAGTCTGCTAAGCCCTGGGGTCACCACATTGTTGGCCATCTTGGCGTGTAGGAAAGGAAAGCAGAGAGGACGGCCCAGGGCCTGGGCTGAGCGGTTCTCCTTCATCCTGCCCCCTCTTGAGCCTCTGCTGTCCCTCTTTGTGTGTTCCCCTTTGTCAGTACCCTACGTCCTTACTGGGTCTCGATGTCCGCTTGCTGTCTCAACCCGCATGGCAGGCCTCTCATGACCCCAGGAGTCACCTGATCCAAGGGCGCCAAGTTCTAATTACATTCGTCTCTCACCACGAAAAAGTGATAGACAAACGAATTATTTGGTCTTGTGTAAGCAACCTGATAAGCCCCCAAACACGTTCTACCTTTTCCTTACCTCGGTTCACGCCAGTGACCACTTATCATTAAAACGGGTCAGAACTCTTTCTTCCCAACTCTTCATCCTGGGGACCTATAGAGAGGCTGACCAAGGCAAGCCGAGTGGGCACCAGACCTAGCACTCCAAGAAATACGGAACGCTGAAGATAATGCCAGCATCTAAGGAGTCGGAGTCAGAGGTCAAAAATGGACCATGGAGATACAACTTTGGGGCCAATGAGGTGAGTTCAGGGCGAGGGGCTTCTGGGGAGGGAGCAGTGCCACCAATAATTTTGAGCCCAAAGGAATAATATGCAAAGGAGAATCAACCAATTCTGGGGACAAAGAGAGTCGAACCAATTCTTCTATTCAGACGCAGCCTGAAATAAAATGCAGCATCACATTTAGCCAACACTGAAAATAAATTACAATAACGCAGTCCCTACAAACGGTCACTTACCTATACGATGAGGAGCTGACTGTTCCCCTCCGGTTTCCTTACTCCTAGTCCCTTCGCGCATGCCTTTGCAGTGACGGTTTATTTTTTTATTGCAGTAGCAGCGTTCCTCTGCTTCCAATTAAAGAGTCCCTGTCCCATCTGATTTCCTTTTCATGGATTTTGATCTCCCCTCCTCTCCCCAAAGCAGAGTATACTGGAACCGACAGTCTAATCCAATGAGGAAGCAAGTTCCACACCCTCAGATACGTAGTTAAACGTACTCAGAGAGTTACACCAGAGTGAAGATCGCAGGCTTGTTTCCACGGCGTCACTGGTCTGTTAGCATCTGTGAACTAGAGTCACAGAGTGGAATCCCTCTGGCGCTTCGGCTGGCCCTCTCAGGTTGGGTGCATGTGGCAGCAAACCCACATGCACACACACACACAAAGTCACAGAAGTAACCATGGCAGCTTATTCTAGTGTGAAATGTAGTCAAAAGAATAAAAATGGACTGTTCTCTTGATCGAGCCGATGCTGCAGACTCGTGAGGCACAGACATTGAAAAGCGAGGTCTGAGACCTCCTCGGCTGGCTCCAGGGAGTGTAACGTTCACCACGCCTCATCTCACTCGCCTCGTGTGCAAAGTGGGAATGGCAATGGCATCGTCCTCGCTAGTCCTTGAGAGACCTTCTCCAGAGCAGTGTCTGAGAGCTGGACTGGCCCGTCGGGGGCCACGGTGCACACACACTCTTACTTTTGCTTCTGTGTAGGCCTCGTCACGAGAGTACTAGTTTGTGGTTCCTAGGAGTGGTGTCTGATATTAAATAAGCTACCAATAAATATTATAATTGCTGACTAACTTAAATCCAACAGCATCCGGTGTTGCTCAAATTCATGCTTCTTTAAAGACATCAAGAGTTCAAAGAATTAATAACAGAAGAAGAAAAAAAGGACGTCAGCTCACGGCTTGGGTTCCCCAGAAGCAGATCCTGAGATAAGGGATTAAGTAGAACTCAAGATGAGCGTCGTCCTCCTGGATTCGTTCGGGTCACTCCTTCTTCGGAAAGGGAGATGAGAAGCCACCTCGTTTTGGGTCATCCTCTGTCCCACACCGCGCCACCGCTGGAAAAGGAGTGTGCTAGCAAACGAGAGCTAATGCCGTCATCTGCGAATTCTTCCCTGGACAGAGAAAGCGTGCGTGTTGTTGGGAATTTAAAACTGCACTTTGCCTGGATGATGAGGAGACTTGCTAGCTTTGCAGACCTCTGTCCTGTCAGTGGTGGGACCAGAGTTTGCAGAGAGCAGTCTGAGCTCACGCCCTGTCTGTACACGCGGCTACGACGCCACGTACCCTGCCATTTGTCTGCGGCACTGCTACGTGTGGCTCCCACGCCCTCCGGGTGACGGGCTCACGGAGGAAAGAGTTCCCGTGTGCCCTGCTTGCCCCCACGTCTCCTTGTGCACCAGCAGTTGCGAGCGAGACGGGGACAGACACGTGTTGGCTGATTGTTCGCCGTACGGGTTTTCCATTTAGATTTGGATTTAGCTGCTCGTTCACAACTGTATTTCTAGCCAAAGAAGGAAAAGTTGGGATTAGTTTTACTGACTACTAAATGTTTAGTCCTCCCTGCAAAGCTGACTCAGTCCCTAGGCAGACGATATTTTTGGATTGCCGTGTTTGTCAACGTGAGCTGGGGCTGCACTTTAAATTATAAGTCCATTCTGATCACAGGAAATACTTATGGTTCTAAATCCATGACTAGTTTTATATTTAAAGTTTACTTTCCGGTTTCCAGTATACTTCATTGTCCTGGACAGCTTGATTTTTAAGGTAATCCAGATTTCCTTTGTTTGCATGGTGCTCCACTCCAAATAATTTTTGGAACTCCTGTTAAACAGAATGCTTTGCCAGAAGATGTTTTCATGGGAAAAGACACACACACACACACACACACACACACACACACACACACACATACAGTAGTGATCCATGTTGTCCGTAGAACCTGTGAATCACACCTTTATTAGTTATGGTGTCTATGTTGTTTTCTATCCTTTCCAGTGGAACTTGTGGGAGGAGATGACGCAGCAATGGCACGCTCTGCTGTCCAGGTCCCACAGTGTGTTCTCGGGCGGGTGCTAGTGCAGACTCTAGGTGTGAGAGTAAAAGTTCTTTGGATGAACTGTGAGTAACTGTGACTATTCAGGAACAAACATGAATTTCTAAAGAGGAAGAGGAGGAGGAGGAGGAAGGGAGGAGAGCTGGTGCCCCACGGTGGGTCTGCTTTGTTTATAATAAGCAGCAGGCAAACCAGAACTATGTCAGCACACTGACTGTTTCTTCTGCCGCGTTTTTTGTTTTTTTCTGTTTTTTTTTTCTGTTTTTTTTTTTTTTTTTCTGTTGTTGTTGTTGTTCTTTCTTTGCAAACTCTGTAACTAGATTTGGTGATTGAGAGTCAGTACGTAGATAATAAAGTAAATGAGAAAGTGAAAACCGATATTGAGAAAAGAATTAGGAAGGGAATTCTAGAGAGGTTGCTTTTGGTAGCGCAGCACAGGAAGTGAGATTGTTTATAGAAGTGGATGTTGAAAGCGCAGTACTTACTATTAATATCTATGACCATTACCTAATGGATTAGCTATCTTTGTTTCCAACAGCAGCTCCTAAATTTGTCCATATTAAATATTTTCCTTGGCGGGCATGATATAAGTCCAAAACCATCACAACGGCTGATGGGCCGTTTAACAAACCATTCAATTCGGTGCGGGTGACGTCCTCGTTTTCTGGATGCTAGCAGCGTGCCTTTCCCGATTCTCCATCGGCTAAGTCTCATTTGGAGATCGCCTCCCTCCCAGCCTCCCCCACCTCCTTCTCGAAGCCCCAGCCCTGGGCATGGGCGAAGCATCCTTCCTCCGAAGCATCCTGCTGGCGGTGTCAGAGTGACAGTGTGGAGCCCTGCAGCGGGTCCAAGCAAGACACAACATGGAAGATCTGGGCTCGTGGTCGCACAGGGGCGTCCTAGATGCGAGTCCCAGTGCTGGGCACTGCAGCCTGAGAGAGGAGGCTGGGCTGCCAGGGACGCCCTGCCATCAGAGTGGAATGAGCCCATTTTGTATAAAAGGGTTTTATCCTCCTCGTCCAGATATTTTCTCCCTCCAAACAGCCAGCAGGAGAGAAAAGGCAGTGGGGGCTGAGAAATTTTTGATGAAAGGTGAAGAGGGTGAGGCGAGGCCAGGAACAAAATGGAAGCAGGGCTATCAGAAAGAAAAGTGGTTTTAGATTAAATCCTGTCCTTGCCTGGCGGGCAGCAAGGTCTTCGTGCTGTGAGTCTGACCCTGTCCTATCGGCCTGACTGATACCTCCCTCAGTGTCTGCCAGGATTTGCACCGACCATGTCCAAGTCCCCTCGAGATGGCTCCCGGAAACGCTGAGGTCATCTTGGATGTGCTTCTGGTAAGAGACCCTCGTCTCTGGGCCTCGTCAGCGCTCCGTGAGGACAGAGCCCCGTCTGCCTTGTTCAGCAGTCGGGCTCCAGGCTCTGCTCGGCGCGTGGCTCAGCGTGCACGTGCAGTGAGCACTTGTGGAGGGAAGAAATCCGTGACCTCATGAATTAGAGAGACCTCCTCGGTAGCAAAGGCAGATAATGCACCTCCTGAAAAATGTTGTAAGACAGGGAAATTTTCTTTTTCTTCTAGCCATCTTAGCCTCTGGCTGGAGCCCATAAGTGAGACAGACAGAAGAGAGGCAACGAGAGAAAAACAAGCAGGATCATATTAACCCGTGAATCACGCACACGTGGGACGGCTCAGTGCTGGGTCTGGCATGGTTTAAGTCACTCTCGGCCTCAGTCTTCTAGCAAAGAAAGCACTCCCAATTCTTGACTTAATTTTCTTCTCTGACTATGCACCGCTATTGGAATCGGGTTTATAAATCAAATCTCCTAGGCTGTCTTGCAGACATAGGTCAGAAGACAGCTCTGTGAATAATGAACTAAGGGGAAGTGTTAACCTGAATTTAGTAGAACAGATCAGCATACAAACATGTGCTCAGAGACAATTCATATGGCGTCAGCATGACAGCTCCGCTACATTCACAAGATTAAAACAGAGAAAGGAAAAAGAGGAAGGAGTAAGAAAAGTCAAACCTTTTAGGTTCAACGTTTAACAGCCACAAATCTAAATTTGGCGACCAGTTGGCCGTTGTTGTCCAAGTCTCCGGAGATACCTGTACTCGGTTTGAAGTCGTCTATAAATGTGACACGCCCAATCCACACAGTTCTCTGGAAAGTGAGCGCAGTAGCTAGGATGAGGCACGGAAGCCTGAGGAATCTGAACCGACCACTTTTCCAGGGAGAAGAGGGTACGGGTGAGTGGATAAGCGCTCTCCCGCACGAGGAATACTGTGGATTGTAACAACCGAAACAATAATCAAAACTCGCCTATTCCAAAATTTCATTTTCAGTAATAACAAATTCCAGAAAGCCAAAATAAGTCCTTGAGGGCCATATAACTTAGCTAGTGACAAAGACAGAACAGTTTCTTAATTTATTAAATTTATAGCTTAATGTTCCTCCTACCACAGTTCAGAATTCAATATTTGATTTTTTCAAATCAGAAGCTCTCTCTTGGACTTATTAAAATGAGCAATCGTGAATCACTAGGAGTTTGAGAACAAATAATAAAAACTTAGGGATTGTGTTTATTAAAAATATATTGATAAAAATAAGTGAACTATCAAATAACTGTGATTCACACAACTTCGGCTCCTTCGAAGGAGACTACTTTTGAGGGCGGTCATTTTCTTGGCCTACCCATATTTTCCATACTTCACCAACCTTATAGCAAAACCATTCCTAAACATAAGAAACAGGAAGATAAACATTTTCCTTTATGCTGATGATACAGTCTTAGAATCTGTACAAGGAGCGACTTCAAGAAGTAAACGAAGTTAATGAC
>NW_006431956.1:71162-72720 GCF_000325575.1 Pteropus alecto | reverse complement strand
TTAAATATAAATCATGCCAAAACAACACTGTCAGTTTTGTGCAGACACTTTTAGTACAGAAACAAAGAACGTTACACTCTCTTCACCAGGTTGCATCATTCAGAGGCACGGAACAACACTGTCAGTTTTGGGCAGACACTTTTAGTACAGAAACAAAGATCATTACACTCTCTTCACCAGGTTACATCATTTAGGTATCTTAATTGGACTTTAGAGATAGCACCCTATTAGGCTCGCTGAGATTCAGCACTATTCATTTGATTCAAAAAGTGATTACTGAGATCCAACTAAGTGTCGGGGGACATGCCGAACACCAAGTTTGTGCTTGAAAGATTGTGCTCTTCTGCAGGGTTTATCTTATGTGTTTACGTCCTCGTTTCATGTTAGATGTGGGGTCGATAACTCCTCCCTTCAAATGATTTCAGGGCCAATAACACGTTCATATTTTATGGTCCACGGTGCTGAAGTGCTGTAGCCTGAATGTCTGTGCCCCCCAAAACCCTTATATTGAAGCCTAACCCCCAAAGGAATGGTATTGGGAGGCGGCCTGTGGAAAGTAATTAGGGTTACACAGGGTCGTGGAGGTGGAGGCCCCATGATGGGCAAGTGCCATGATGAGAGGAAGAGACATGAGAGCTCTCTCTGCCATGTGAAGACACAGCGAGAAGGTGGCCGTCTGTAAGCCGGGAGGAGAGCCCTCACCAGGAACCACATCAGCCAGCACCTTGATCTGGGACTCGCTGCCTCCAGACTGTGGGAAGTAAACATCTGTTGCATAAGCCACCCGGTCTGTGTTGTTGGTTGTAGCAGCCTGCGCTGACCAAGTCATGAGATTTTCATGACATTTTGAGAGGACACAGCAGAACAAGAAGCGTTTCCTGGAAAACACGGAGGTTGTATCTGACCGCTGGAGGATTGTGGTCTCCCTGATAAAAACTAAGACTGTCCGTTGAAACAATGGCAAAAACCAGGAGGTGTTTACAACAAAATGCAAACGTTAGCAGGACCATTTTCCCTTTTTCTGTAACATAGCTTGATTCTAGTATGAAATACGAGTTACGAAATAGTAGAATAATCCTACTTTGGGAAATGAAAAGGAAATTTGATCAGTAGAGTATACTGCTAAACGCTAAAAGTGTGATGACTGGGTATCATGGTTGTGGGCGTGCTTGCAAACCCACGTGGTGGGTCGTAGTTCCTCTCTCCTCCCTTCTCTAGAAAAATTCTCGGGGAGGAAGAGGGGGACCTCTTTTAAAGCCAGAGTCCTTTTCGTTCATTTGTACCGTAGCGCTTCTCAAGCACTTGAACTCTGTCGGGCACTGCGATGGACGCTGGGGAGACGACGGTGAGGATATCTGGGGTCAGTCTCTGTGTGGCTCAGTCCGGGGCTTCGTAATTCATAGACGGCATCGTTTTAACCTTACAGAATGTCCCGGCTGCAAAAGTGTCTTCTTATCTTGATCACTGTGTGATGGGAGGGGTGGGGGAGGTGCCCCGAGGTGTCGAATCATCAGGTGGGACAACGGTTAGTGTTTCGTGGTGCTCTTGACTCAGTGTT
>NW_006431956.1:58212-71080 GCF_000325575.1 Pteropus alecto | reverse complement strand
ACGACGACATGTCACACCGATTACTGCGTTTCGTGTATAACGTAAGGTTAGAAGTGTGTAGCTAGGGCAGTACACTTTTTTCTGTAATCATGAGCTCTTCAGCAATAACAGAAAACACACGAATCAAGCCCTGGACATCGTGGGGATGGTAGGGAGAGGCCGCATACCTCGTGCGCCTTGCAGGGACCGTCAGTGGGGCTGGAGGGAAAGGATGGGGACCGCATCAAGTGCACGGGCAGCTCGGACACGACACCTGTGAAGAACGCAGTGTCAGGCTTTATAAGCATCTTTTTTTCTTCTTGTCCTACTTGTATGCAAAGGACAACATCTGGCTGTAGCTTGACATAATGTTTGGGTACTTCATTTTAATATTTAGCAGTTCTTAAAGAGTGACCATTTTGGACAAAATTATGACCCTGGGATTCAGCTGCTTCTCCAGTTAGCCAGATGGTTTGAGTCTGGAGATATGGCTGGAAATGACATCAAAACAAGATTTTGCGTGAATTATCTAATACTTCCTCATTCGCAGCCAGGCCAAAAATACCGTCACAGAGACAATGTGCCCTTTCTGCTTTTCACCTGCACTGAGACAAGGAGACACTGTGGTCAGAGTTTCAGTGTCAGAATCCTGGATAGTGTCTTCTTTTTTTTTTTTTTTTGGTAAAAGGCTGCACTGTCGCCGTTGGACTTCAGGGTGAAATTCGAGATCTGGCTTTCTCTCTTGGCTGCGCTGGATCAGCTATCCTTGGCTTATTGAAAAGGAAACATCGGCTTTCCAATTTGCTCTCTGAAATTGGTCGCCGTGGCTCCCTGCTGGAGTGGAAAGGCACCATCTGGTTTAATAAGACTGGTGGTGGAAGAGGCAAGGGGTTGTGAAATGCCGGCAGGGGAGCTCCGGCGATCGCTGTTCTGTCTGGAGAAGAAGCGCTTTTTAAGTCCATGCGTGTGGGCTGAGCCCGAGCGTCCAGGCGGAGGGCTCGTCGCGCAGACCCACCGCCGCAAGGGCCGCTCAGAGCGCTGCGTGCGGGAGAAGTCGCCTGGGCAGCAGGCGCGGCAGATGTGTGCGTGGGGGGCAGCACTGTGAAAGACCATGATCGTGAAGCCAGCCAAACTCTTTCGAGTTTGTTTTTGTTTTGTTTTGACATTCGCATGTTGTTTGTTTTGTTTGGTCTTTGATCATTACTGGAAGACGAGAGATTCTTGCCACTGTCTTAAACCCAAACCATAGTGGACTGTCATTCTCTGGACACTTGATAGCAGAACTTCCTTCTTCTGCCACTGAGACAAAGATTCCATTTCTCAGCTTTGAAAACTGCAAACCACTCATTCGCTCACCCGCAGGACGCTGGCTGGACGTGTGTTTAGTAACTAACTCACACAAAGCAACACAGTACACACAACCAAATATACATTCACACACGCACACCCAAACACTCGGAGACATGTGTCACACACAGCTACAAACACGCACATGCACACACAGAATACACCTAAACACATACTTACATAAACACACATAGGGATACACACAGATACACATATGCCTGCTTACACACAAATATACAAAGTATACATATGTACACACATGTACACAATACACACAAATACATACATACGCATAAACGATACACAGTAACACAAATACGAAACCCACACAGACCCACACATGTGTACATGGGCGCACCACAGGCGGCAGCTGCTGTCCCATCTGGTTCCTTCCAGTGGTCTGAGATGGAAGGTGTAAGCGAACGTGCACTTTCTGTAGTCAGTCTTGTGTAAGAGGCGTTTTAACTTATTGGACTCTGCCTTTAAGGCCGGCGCTAATGTTTTCACATAATCCGTAAAGTGCCCAGGAGTGACTTTGCAAAATTTAAGCAAGTATTACGAGAGGAGCTCGGAACAGCAGGTGTGATCCTGTGAAGATAAATATAATGCCGTTACTGGCACTGATTTCTTTAGCATCTTATCAAGTGCCCTGTTGTGGCAACAGTCTTTTTCTGTTTCCCCTTCTGCTAAACTAGATGACTCAATCCGCAGACCGAGAAACCATGGCACAGTCACAACGTTGAAAACAGCTCATGTGTAAGGGCTCCGAGCTCCTCTGAGCCGGATCCGCCTCTCTGAGCTAAATGCGAGTTAACGGATTCCTAAAAATACCCTGACATGAGTCACCCTTTTCCGAGGGCCCTGGAGAATGTTCTCCGCAGAAACGGCCAGGCCCGGAGTGGGTGAGTCATGTGGGGGGCTTCGTCAGCGGCACGCTATGCGATACCTCCCTGTCCCCTGGCGCCGAGCTGGAGTCGCCCGAGGACCTGTTGAAACGCAAGCATCTGCAGCAGCTCCAACTCTTCGTCCCACGCCGCTGTGCCACAGGAAGGCGCTCCGGGGGTCCGGTCACTCACGACTTGCTTTCTCCCAGGGGAGGGAGGAAAACCCAGAGCCCAAAAGAAGCAGGAAACTTGCCGTCTTCAAGCTGTCCCCTTGCAGGCTCTAGGCTTGCCCGGGGCGATGTATTCATGCCGCCCGAGGTTACCGTTGGGTCAGTGTGATGCACAGGGCATGGGGCCTCACCCCCACTCCTGGTATAGGTCCTGCAGCCGGCAGGGCCCACTGAGCCCCGACCCTCGTGGGTCATGCAGATGGCGCTCACAGGGACAAGGTGCGACCCTCTCCAGCACCAGTCCCGCCTCACAGAGGGTCCGGGAAGACACGAGAAGTTGACAACAGCCTTTGTAGTGGGATTTCACACGCGAGCGTGTATCTGGGCAAGGAGAATCCAACACTCTCGAATTTACACCACACAAAAGTCATAAAAGATCTGTGTACTTATGAGGGTGACACGTACTTCAGGTTCTTCTTCACAGCAAGCGGGATATAAATTATAAATGAAAAAAACAAGTAAATGCTGCTTCTGATGATTCGCTTGGACAGGAAGTCATGTGCTCTTAACTTGGAAATAACACATTTAGAGAGAGGCAAACGAGCCAGTTGACCCTTAAGAGAATGGCTTTAGCCTCTGATTCTCACAGAACAAGTCTCTAGAATCCTGTTTTCTGGTTTAAAATATTCAGTATTCCCTGTGTCCAACCAAGAGCTTACCAACTATGTCTTGATTAAAAAATCAATTTGAAAGTCGTGTGCACGATTTAGAATTGGTCAGACTAGTACGTCTCGAGCTAACACGAGGTTAGAAAGGTATGTAGGACTGTTTAAGAATCCAGACTTTTAGATGAAAAACATGTCTATTGCTAGGGAATCTCAAGATTTAATGGTCAACATAATTTTTAAAAGCAACTGATCAATTTTTTAATCGCATTAAAATTCACACCTAAAATCACCATTTTAATCTTTTTAAAGTGTGAGACACCAGCGGCATTTAGTGCGTTCACGTTATTGTGCAACCATCACCTTTATCTACTTCGGAACATTCTCATCACCCAGAAGAAAATGCTCCCATTAAGTGCTCGCATTAAATGTGCCTTGCCGCAGCCCCTGGCGTCCACGCATCTGCCTTCCGTCTCTGCGGATGTGCCTCTTCTGGGTAGTTCACGTAAATGGAAGACGTAGCTTTTCGTGTCTGGCTTCTTTCACTTAGCATAACGTTTCCATCCATGTTATGGCGGGTATCAGAACTTCTCCGTTTTTGCTGGCTGAATATTCCACGGCGCGGGTACACCTCCTGTCGTTTGCTCCTTCATGCACGGACGGGCGTTTGCTTCGTCTCTGCCTTTCGGCTACTATGAATAATGCTACATAAATCTTCATGTGCAAGTTTTAGTTGAACACCTGTTTTCAGTTCTTTCGGGGGTACACCTAGAATTGCTGGGCCGTGTGGTAATTCTATTTAGCTTTCCGTGGAGCCGCTTTCCTGCCTGGCACTGTGTCGAAGCGTCAGCACGATGGGTCGACTCTCGACTGTCCTCGTAGGTGGGTGGATTTGCGCGGGGGAGGAATCTCTAGCCACATGAGTCGTTTGATGAAATACACAGCCCGACCACCCCTTCGGTGGCAGATTTCTCAGGAGGGGCAGGCATGTACGTCCTTACCCTCCACGTCCCCATCGCCCGCTCCGCTGACCCCCCACTTCTACCTTTCCCATGCCAGAGGGCAGTTTCTTAGTAGGGTCCTCAGCCCGTCTTGGCTTCTGTCTTTGTCTGCGTAGGCTGCTGTGACAGGATCCACGGCCTGGGGGGCTCACAAACAGTAGACGGGCGTTTGTCACCTTTCTGGAGGCCGGCAGGCTGAGGTCAGGGCCCCAGCAGACGCAGCGTCTGGCGAGAACCTGCCTCCTGGTTCGCAGACAGTGTCTTCTCGCTGCGTCCTCACGGGGTGGGAGGGGCGAGGCGGCTCTGGCGTCTCTTCTGTAAGGACACTAATCCCATTGTGGGGCTCCGCCCTCGTGACCTCGTCACCGTCCAGAGGCCCCGCCTCTCACACCGTAACCTTGGGGTTAGGTTTCAACCTGTGGCTTTTGGGGGATGCAGCACGCAGTCCACGGCGGAGTCCGTATCTGTCCCCCCATTTCAGCGCTCCCGCCCCTGGCCTTCTGCCGGGGGTGACACTGCTGGCCGCGCCCCTCTCAGGGCACGTGCTCCTCTTGCCATTCATGGCGCTACTCTTGGGATTTTTGCTGCGTTTCTTCCTTTCCGTTCCCGAACACTTGTCAACCGTCTCTGCTACCGATTTTTGTTCTTCTTTCCCTTCCGAGGTCAAGGAAGGTGGCTTCCCCTTCATCGAGTCTCCCCTCAAACCGCCGCACACACGTCCCTTGCTGGTTGCTTTGGACGTGTGTATGTGATTGGTAATCCCTCTGCCTCCCAACGTGGAGAAGCCGAGCCCTCCTCTCCTCCTCTCGTTTCCGTGCCCCGAGTCCTGGGCAGTGGGGGACAGTCAGGCGGTGGGAGTAAGAAGAGTAGAGACAAACGCGGAGAGGGGCTTGTAGGAGGCATTTCTGTCCTGCTGCTCCCGGGGTTAGCAGCGCTCGGCGGTTCTGCTCGGTGGCCTTGTTTGTACAGATGGCTGAAAATGTCTGTCAAGAACATGAAAAGCAAGGCTTTCCACACAATATTCACAATAAACAGGATTCTGTGTTATGAATAGTTCACTTACTTCAGAAGTGATTCATTCTAAGGCTTGTCTGGATGACACTGGGCCATCGGTCCAGGGCAGGTTCCACAGAACGGGCAGTTCCTCCGGCCCCCTCGTCCCCTCCTACAAAGCGAGCGAGATCGGGATACGAGTTCTCTAGGGTATCAAGAAGTGTTCGGGGCGAATTCTTGCATGCAAGCAAAAGACTGGGAATCTTGTTAAGTAGCAAAGGAACTTGCTAGAAGGATAACGTGGAGTTCAAAGAAATTATAGGAAACCGGGGGAATGAGCGAAGAAGCAGAGGAATCCGGGCCACCCAGAGCCGGTCTGCCAGGTTGAAGATTGGCCTTGGGGCCCTCGCCTGTGCTGCTGGGCCCTTACGTGGCAGGCACGCGCGGGAATAACCCTCAGCTGTCACCGGGTCCTTGTGTCATTTCCTTAAAATAAAATGAAATAAAAAATCCTGGCTTCAGGCTTGAGATTGGCACCACGTTGGCCGTGTACCCACATCCTAGCGACAGAAGGGTAGGAGGAGGGAGCCCCCCTCAGGCTTCTACTCAGGGGAGACCTGGGGCCTGAGGCCACAATGTGCCACGGGAGAGACTCCCTGAGTCGCAGAGCTGGGGGTCACGCTGCAGTGAGGCATATTGTTGGTGAGCGAGCTCCTGGGTAGACCCCCGCCCCTGGTGTGGAAGACCCGTGCCCGGGGCCCCGGCCGCGCTGTGAGGTGGGCAGAGTCAGGGAAGGGAAGAGCGAGGAGCAGGGAAAGAAAGAGGCAGCCAGGGGAAAGGGCTCTCCGGACAAAGACGACTTACCTCTCGTTTGGGGCCGAGCCACGTTTTGTGGAACCTAAAATTTATACAGTTCCTAGAATCCTCTTGAAAAGAAGAATAAAATTGTGAATAAAAAAAGAAATTAGTACAAAAGTGAATCCTCGTTTAGAACGAGAATCGCTGCCCTAACGAGCTCCTGCAGCTTTGGAGATTTGGGAGCCCTGCTGAGCTCTCTCAGAGACGACAAGGCCCCTCCACCTGCAACACCGTGGCTTCCAGCAGCACCCTCCCTCGGGGGTGCATGGAGCCCCGTAAGCTGCTTGGGGGCCTGTCTCCACCCCCGCCCCTACCCGCACCGGAGGGTGGGACCTGTGCAGGGTTCATCCGGGCATCCGTTAAAACACAGGGCTGCAGTGCCCTGTGCCAGCACTGCTGAGGATGTGAACACGGACCCGACGGGAATGGCCACTGCCCCGCGGTAATTAGCGCACCGGCAGAGAGAGACAGACTTAACAGAAAGAGCGAGAGGGTTTTGATGTCACAATTACCCCTCCATCCAGTCCAGTAAGAAACAAACGTGTCTTCTAACAGCTTTGCTGGAAAAGGATGTCCTATTGTATAAGAGACATCCGCACTCACTTATAAATAAGATTTTGCATAATATTGATTCTATTGTTTAAATAAAGCCAGAATTTAAAATGAGAAACTAAAATATATGGCTCTCTTTCTCTCTCTCTGTATGTGACAAGCAGAGGAGAAGTGGGGGGCGGGGAGGTCCCCGGGGTGGGGCGTCGAAAGTCAGAGCCCCGTCACAGAGAGGACAGTGCTCTAGGGGGACAGCTGGGAATCCCTCACGTCCCCCCGTTGCAGAGAAGCTGGAACTTCCCAGAACACACCAAGTCTATAAAATCAGTGCCATTTTACAGGAAACAGCTCGACACAAACCTCTCCGTTAATAAGAGAAACGTTGCTCAGGAACGGTTTCACGCCTCTCTCAGCAACCACATCTGCGACAGCTCCCAGACGGCGGGTCTGCAGAGGGTGACATACATCACAGGCCCATGCGCACACATGCAAAGTCACATACGCATACACACACCAATCATACGTGTACGCATATACACAAAATCGCGTATACCAATCGTACATATACATCTGTACTCACAAAATCACACACGTACACACATATACTAATCATACGTGTCCACGTATACACACAGACCCTGAGGACGTGTGGCAGGCGAGATCTGTACTGTGCTGCAAAGAGCTTGTCGGCCCTTCCCAAACGCCCTCGAAGCCGAAACATAGTTCTGGGAGCTCACGGTTATCACTTATTTCTGAAGCGCCTGCTGAAAAGGATTTCGTCTAAACCGCTGATGCCAGTCTGGACTAAGGAAGGCTGAGGGGCGGGGTCCTCGGGGTGGCGGTCAAGGGAAACAGCCTGCATTTGCGTTTTAGGCTGTGGCAAAATTTTAAGTGTTTAAACGATAGGAAAAATGCCGGAGACCACGTCTCCTTTCTTTCCCCCGGAGCCCTGGGAACCCGGCTCCCTTTCCCCGGAACCTGTCCTCTGCCTGTATCTGGCTGGTGCCAAACTATGTGTCCTTCAGTGTGGGCCACGGCATCATTTACCAACCGGTGTCACACACGTTGCATTCAGGCTCCTCGTGCTGGCCCACAGTCCACCCGGAGGACGGAAGTGCGTCGTGTGCCACCGTCTCGACACCTCTACTTACAGGGGTTCACTTTAAGGTGTGACAGCTTTAGCTGTATCGTTAACAGAATGGAGACACAACTCAAGTATTTCTGCACACAGCGGGGACAAATGGAGCTTCTGAACCTCACGAGGCGGCCTTCTTCCCATAGCATGCCACTAGGAAAGAACGCTATTCCTTATGGGCCTCGCGGTCTTAGGATGAGCAGAAAGGGAAAATCTTTCTTTTCAGCACCCAGCTGAACAAACGGTGCCAAGAGGCAAGTCACACAGAATCCAGATGCCCGCTGTCCCCTCTTCGCCAGCGGCCAGCATGCAGGCGTCCAGGCCTACGTAGCGCCAATCGATTCAGTCCATTAAAATTAAGATGAATTCAAAGCAGTGTTTTCACTTTCCTGAAAAGATTAACCTGTCATGAAATATACACTGAGCGATGCCTCATCTGTGGTTCTGGTGCTGGACGAGCTTCCAGGAAGCTTCTAGGTGAATGAAACTCCCACTACTATGCTAGAGCTCTTCAAAAACTTAACTTTTATTTCCTTAGTAACCCTTTAAAAATATATGTTCGCATCCCCTCTGTCTTCTGTCTGAAGCACAGAATTTAGTGCTCACAGCGTTCTGTAACTTCTGCCTTCCCATTAACAGTGTGAAATCAATAGACTAAGAAATAAAAATTCAAAATCAGCCTCAGCGGAATTTGTTATCTTATTAAGACCTGTCAAATTCTATACCAAATGATAAAAGCCAAATCATGTTTATGCCGGCAAACTCCAATATTCAGAAAATGACTGGATGTTTGTGTGTCGCTATCCTTCCTCTCGATTACTCGATGCACCCCCTCTACCACAGATGGCGAGTAAGTCTCGACTGGATGGCGGCTCCGCCCCACAGGTGGTGCCTGCCTCAGCGCTGAGCTGAGAAGGACTTCGTGGCCGTTTCCAGGCTCCGTAAAGACTGCAGACTCGTGGCAGTGTCTGTGCTGTGTGCAGGGCGGGGCTGCAGCTTGGGTGGCCTGGCTTTCCTGTGCCGGTTGTCTCCACGGTCGCCTCCAGCTTTTAGGGTTGCAGAGCTCTTCCCTCTCCTTCGTCCCTGTCACCTCGATGAGTGTCCATTCACATCAGATCTTAAGGTCGTCAATGGACCAAGGCCCGTCAGGTGCCCTGTTGACATCCTTTTCTCGTCCAGATCCGGTTCGACTCCATCGCTTCCAGTCTCCCGCTGGTGGCAAATTAGGTCATTCATCTTGTGAAAACTGTGCTCCTTACGGACTGATTTACGAGCACGGTGATAACAAATGCTAACTGTAAAATCCAGGTGGTGGGTGCGTGAGCATGTGCTGTGAGGTTCTTTCATCTCTTTGGTATTTGGAAGTTGGTATAATACAATACTGGGGAGGGAATTGTTTATGGTAATAATTAATAATTGATGATTTGTGCACGAGAGAATTGCCTAAAAGCAAAGCGCAGGTGCTGTCGTGGATACGATAGAACTTCACGCGCTATGCCGGTTCCCAGGTCCCTTTTTTTTGCTTATTCTACATTTTTGTTTTCTCAGTAAAAAATAGTCCAGTAAATGACAGAGAGTTAATGTATTTTTAAAATGTTTGAAAATCTTTTTAAAAAGATTTTGAAAATCTTTGAAAAATAGTAAGACTTTTTCGTTGGCTCGCGTATTTTGTCTTGGCTTTTTGATTATATTGAGAGTGGGGACAATACAACACAAGTGGCTTTTCCCTAAAATACAAATCTGAGATAAACCAACATTCTCCTTGACGCTAACTTTGGTAGAAGGGAGCACCAACCACAGCATGACCTCTAAAGAGCAAAACTAATCTAATTAATTTTGTATAAACCCGGGAGAAATTGCAGAATCAATGGGAGGCACCTGGCAGATATTTGAAGCTCGAGCCTATCTCTAATAGCTGAATCATCCTTTTAAAAATGAATGTCCTGCAGGATTGACCTGGGGTCATCATGGGTCCTGGAAAGCTGACGAAGGACACACAGGGATAGAATCAGGAGAAAGAAATGGGTGGTGATGTTTTTTCTCATTAAAGAATCACATATATTATTCTGGGGTGGGTACGCCCCAGCTCACCCTCACTGAGGGAGGAGTGTGGGGCTGAGGGTGGGGCTGGGGTGCCACTTTTCTAGCCAGGTCACTTCTCCATGTAGCCAGCTGAGCTGCCCATCGCTCATAGTTGGCCCCTGGAGGGAGGAGCAGGCCCACTGAGAGTGAGACCCCGCTGGCCAAGAGTTGATATTTCCCTTTATTCCCTCTGCAAAGCCAAACAAAGTCGGTGTTGCTGTGCTTTGAGTGGTGGGAAAAAGCATAGCCTCTGGGCTAGAGCAGTTTGAGTTCAGGTCCTGTTTATGTCCATCAGGATGGCTGGGGGGTCGGGGAAACCTCCTTCATGGTCCAGGACACTTGGCAGGATCCAGAGCACTGGGCTTTGGAAAGGCCACCAAATCCAGGCCACAACTCTTCTGAACGTCTATCTGCTGTGGAGCTCAGGGTCCAAATGGCTTATACTCTAGGCAGGCCACTGGCTTGGTAGTGGCCTGCCTAGAGTATAAATCACATATAAGTATTTTCGTTGCTGTTTTGGAGGTGAAGGAAATAATCTCACTAAATTTAATTGAAGTGGTTCGTAGAAAACAAATATTTTACAAATGTTCGCACAGCGACTAAACTGAAATAATGTAAATCATGGGCTGTCTCACTTTTGGGCTCTGGAAGCTTCCTGCTTGTGTCAGAGAGGAAAACAAACATCTCCATCAACAAGAGAGAGGGGCGTGAGCATCGGCCCTTATGGGAACGGCGAGTAGAGTTGGGCCCATACTAACGCCCAGGAACTTGCACCCAGCGGCGCCCAGAGTCCTGGCAACAGCCACAGCGCCGTCTGAAAAGCGCCGGGAGAGTGGTGGGCCGTTGCCTTACGACGACAGAACCCTATCTCTGTCATCGGGGGCCTGCGGTGGCCTCAGGCTGCAGCCTGCGCCGCTGCTGGAAGAGGGGGTGCCGGGGCCGCTGAAAAGCAGGCGGAGACTCTGACGATGGCCCGGCGGGGAGCCCTGCATTGGTTGCTGTCGCTGCTGAACAGTTAAAGAGGCGACAGTCTGGCTTCTGGGACCCGCGCGTCGATCACGGCCGAGCCGCCGCATCCCGCGTGGGGCGCCAGGGAACGAGGAAGCAGTGGCCCCCTTACAAAACGGGGTGAGCGGACGAGTCAGTGGGTGTGGGGTGTCACAGAGTAGGTGCTCGCCCGCTCCCACTCTGCCCTGGGTGTGGAAAACTGTCATAGGATCGTGTGGCTTTCAACAGGACGCAAAGGCTGCTGCTCTCTGATCCGGGGTCGCACCTCTTCCCTTCGGTCTGCGGTCACTGCTGTGTGTGAGGAGGCCAAGGCCCATCTTTTAAATGTTTATCTGAAGGGCATGATGAGAACACGCCTTTGTCATTACCGACCCAGGTGGCACAGCGGTGAGCTGGGCTCGGTCACCAGCAGTGTGACCTGGCGAAGCCCAGCCTCTCTGGGCCACAAGTTCGTTCCACGCAGAGGGGTGATAAAGACTCGTCCCCCACACAGTCGGTCGTCGTGGGCAGTGAGGACGCGTGCGTGTGAAACGCGCTGTGTCAGACACAGCGGGAGGGCTCTGGGCACTTTTGCTGTCTGCATCGCGACGTTCCGGAGCGTTCCCTTTGCATACGTTATCGCTCATCTCCAACGCCACACGGAGTAGTCCTCACGGCCCTCTTTACGATGAGACAGCTAAGGCTCTGAGGACGTGGCTTGCCAAAGGCCGCAGGCTCATGCAAGGTGGGCTGTATCTGAGCCTAAGTATGCCTGGCAGCTCCCGGTGCTAGCTCTGTGAGCCCGTTCTTCAGGACACCCTTCAGCCCCAGCAGAAGGGGACAGGGCCACCCTCGTCCTGGCTCCACGTGCCTTTGCTTTGCACTGCCCCATAGCTGGTACCCTGGGCTTAGGGCCTCTCCACTGATATTTTTTTTTCTTTTCCATTTCTGTCGTGGGCCACATATGCCAACCGATAGAAAAGTTACAAAATTGCTTCGGGACAAAGTTACATTACATGATAAAAATCAATTAGAGACTGACTCTAATGTACAGATTTAGCCAGAGTGGGGTTGGGGTAACCCACTCCTGCCTTGTTCTGTTTTCTGTTTTTAAGGGAGCAAGATTGTTTGTCTTCATTTAAATAACAGGGGAGAAGTGGACACTTACCATCATACGTTTTCATAAGGAAAAAATTCTTAGTAGTGAAAACATATTTTTAAAAGGTTGTACTTAAGAGTCGAACGTGTCAGCTCTCCCTATACCGAAGTTAGGGGCATGAATCAGAGGGAGGGACACAGGCCAGTGATGCAGCCTGTGACTGTTTACAGAAAGAACTGCTTTGTGACCCCCTTGGGGCACGGGGGGCAGAAGCGGTGTGTTCATTTTGTCCCAGAAGCTCCATCACCGGTCGGGCAGGGACACTCAACAGGGACACGTCCTACATATTTGCTTTACAAGTGGGCGAAATGACTTAAAATAGAAATTTAGGTAGCTGATGATTTCAGTAGCCTTAATATTCTCCCTGATTTCAGGCTTTAACCTGCACATCCATACAGCTGCAAAATATGATTTTGAAAGTTCACATCCAGGAAAAAGGAGATTGACATCTGTGAAAACACACAAAAGCTTAATGACACTGTGCTTTTATTCCACGGAAAAAAACGTGGCATTGAATCATTTGCAAGCTGGAATATATTTCCACATTAAAATAAAATTTGCCTTCAGATCTAGAGGGAGGTTTTATTATGAGAAAAACATATCCGAAGGGAAAAAATGATTTTTTTTCAGTGGGCATGTGAGAAGTCATAGAACAGCATAAGTGCTGTCAGGCAAAATGCCACCGCAGCCAGCGAAAAGAGCTATTTTGGTAACTTGGGGTTCACGTCGACCGGGACCAGTGAAACCTCACGATGACCTCTGTCTGTCGGGGATCTAGTATGTTAACAGTTTTAAATGGAATCTGGCCAGCACTTGGAAGATGTCGTGGATTTCCTATGTATTATTATGGGAAAAAATAAACACACATACGATTAAATTCTCAAAGAGAAGAATAGGAAATTACAACATGGTATTTTTTCAGCCATACTCTCTTTATAGCAAATCAGTTTGTTTTTTCAAAGCAAAGGAAGAATTTTAGCACATATCCAGTGCCTCTTGATTTTTATTCTCTGTGGTTCTGAGGTCGCATAGATTCTCAGTCGAGTCTCGAAATCATGC
>NW_006431956.1:53027-58187 GCF_000325575.1 Pteropus alecto | reverse complement strand
AGGAATCCAGGCTTGGGGAGGCCACCCAGCCCCCGTGGGGCTCCCTGGTAGCTCCAGGTCAGGCCACGGGAAGGCGGCGGGGCTGCTGGCTGCAGACCTGCAGTCTTACTGCTCGCCCTGTGCTCTGTGGCAGCAGCCTTGACGTCACCTGACCTGGGGACATGCTCGCCATCGCCCTCCCGCCCCGGCCCACTATTCAGTCTGCTCAGAATAGCACCCCAGGAGACGCAGATCGCACGTGCTGGAGATGGCCCACCGCCCGTACCGTCCGGCTGCTGTGCACCACGATCCCACGGAGGGTTTTCTCAGGTCACCAGGACACTGCTCCCCAACCTTCTAGCACGGACCGGGGGCTTGGGGACAGCACCGGGAGGGGCCAGGTCTGTAAGGGCTGCCTGTCGAGCATGGCCTCTTCAGTTCAAGACGCTGAGTAAATCGGTGTCCGCTGCTATATCTAAGTACTGCAGCTGTTGTTTGGTGTAATATGGGGGTCCCACCAAAATCTCAGTTATGTTCCGGAGTTCTCTGGAAGTCGATGAAGGTACAACCCGACGTAGTCACAATTCTATAGGGGAGGCGTGACAGTGATCCTTACGGCTTCCTCTGCTCAGCACAGGAGCCTTCGGCACACAGAGGGCGGGCACCACTAGCCCTTTCAGTGTGCTGTGGCAAGAGGGGACAGTGTTAAAGCTGACACAGTCTTCTAGATTAGCCGACGATGGCAGGTGTGAACAATGGAGGGAGCCTCTACTTTCTTGTTCCACCACGGCCCTGCTGTCCAGCTCCACGGTCTGCAGAGACGGACGCTCTCTCCCTGCCCGTAGGACACACGCCCCTGCTTTAGAGTCTATAGTTTAATAAACAGCTTTGGGACACAGATAAAGGTGTCCTTTGTCCAGAAATACTAATTCAGTCTGTTAGTAATTAAAATGTTATTTCAGTTATTGAAAAAATGAGATTAATTTTAATAAAACACAACTTAACCCATCATACATATTCATAGGTTAAATTTTAATGATCAAAATTGGCTTGGGCGAGATTTTCTTTGCTTGTTCTTTACTTTTTTAAACTATATCCTTACTGATTTCGAATCCAAAATAACTCAGTGAAGTATTTCCAAACTCTTATAACGTAGTTCTAGCTTCTGGAGAGTTCTAACGGAGATAGTTAATTACCTGTGAGGGGTGACCTGCTACCCAAGCGTCATGAGAGACACAAATACAAGCCCTAGCCCGGTCAACAGATTTGCTTAGGGGGTTTTTCTATTATATGGTTTTAAAAAAGTATTTCCCACTTTCTCAAATAAGAGGTATCACCTCTTTCTAGATGTGAAGTGTTATCTATCCCCCACTCACCTAGAGGTTCTGACATGTTAATGTTTGGAATCAACCAGATTAGGGCATGGAAATACAGAAAAGCCAAACTGTAGGATCACACTTTTCTAGAAATTTTCATAAGAACAGGAGCAGGGCACCTGAGGTCGAGTGTCACGAGAGATCCTGACTGTAGAAGCCCTTCCTCCCTGTTGGGCACACGTGGCTATGTTTCATTATAATCAGATATCGGAAAATAGAGTCTTCATTTTTCTTCTGTTGTAAATGGATGTTTGGATCATACTACGTTCTGCAGAGACCAGGTGTGTATGGGAGGCTGGGTGCCTGTGGGAGGACTTTAATGGACTGAATTCATCTTTTTTTTTATCAAACATTTCAATTTTTTTCACGCTACCTCAGATAAACTTTTAAAGACATGTCAATAAATGCCCGGAGATCAACAGTCATTCTTAACTTTTGTGGTGTCCCTCTACCACAAAGAGCAACATTTACTAGAGCCAAGGTCAACTCATCAGTGGGGGGGACAGCCGTGTGCCTGCTGCAGACTCACTGAGTAAGCAGATGGGAAGCAGTCATGGCCTTGACCCCCGTGATGGACCGCTCCCCCTGCCGAAGCAGCTCACGGTGCGCTTCGGAGTCTCCGGGTCCACTGAGCCATGGGCCCTGTGACAGTCACTCTGCTCCGGCCGGGTAGTCACACCTGCTTTGAGGTGAGAGGGGGTCCCCTGTTCCCTGGCTGGCTCTCCACCTGCAGCTCACGCCCCTGGACACCCACCAGTGGTTCTCGTCTGGCTGCCCTTCCCATCTGCTCAGGCAGCTTTTAAAGCGTGTCGACGCCCACCAATTCCCATTTATCTGGTCTAGGCTTGTGGCGGTTTTCTAAAGCTCTCCGAGAGATGCGAGACTCACCGTGCTTGAGCTTCCCGCTCGGAATGAAAAGCATCTTCAAGGGACCAACGAACAAGCCCTCTCATGCTGGGTAGATGTAAAGAGAGGAATTTACTCTAGCTCATGACGTGGTTCAAAAACAAAACCCCAAAAGCAACAACAACAGAAAGCATGAAAATGAGAGAGCGGGAGAGCGGGGGGTAGGAGGGACATGCAGACTCTTCTGGAAGGCTGTTATTAGCCACTCTGGAAGATGTGTGTGTGGAGGCGTCACCCGGGCTACAGGACTTCGTGGGGCCGGGCACCCGTGCTGGGGCCAGCAGATGGAGCGATTGGGAGGGTTTCACAAGAAAGCTGTTCCCGTGCTCAGCCCGTTCTAGACTCTGAGGATGAAAGTTGGGGAGAGTTTTCCGCTCCTAGTGCTTGCTCGCGCTGGCTGGCTGCTCGCCGAAGTCCAGGGCCCTGTGGGGAGGAGAGACGCCTGCCCGGGGCTCGGTCGGCCAAGTCCATGGGCGACTTACGGGTTACTGGGAACATGCAGCCCGGTATTTTAATACATCCATGGACGCGAGCCACCAAGCACTGACACCTGGGAACAAACAGTCCTGTTAAAATACGAATGTAAAGTGACTGGATGAACAGATAATACATTTCGATTTGTCAACCTGTGATTCAGCCAAAGCCTGCCACGAATTTATGTAAAAATCCTTAATTATGTCATGTGGACAATTTTCAGTATGCTGTTATTTTCATAAATTATTATAAATATTTGTAACAATCTAGTTTATATATGTGTGTTAAATACATATAGTCATTTTTAGCATTGTAGTTAACATGTTTTGAAACATTAGCAAATTTTTCAGTGTTAAGCTATGGGTAAGTAACTCTTTAAAGAAGAAAGCAGTGTCTGTGTAACTCATTTGAACCGTTTTAACAACCATTTTAATAGCTCTCACTATAAAAACATCGGTCACCATAAAATCACCATTATAAAGGTACTTATTACAGAAAGGCTGTCGCCTGCATTACTGACCGACTGCCCGCCGCGGCCATCAGCATCGCCCAGTGTCCTGAGCAATAGGGCCAGCCAGAAAGTCAGAAGATGTGAAATGTGAAACTCTGTGCTTGCGCAGATGCTTATCAGTTTATCCCAACACAAAGAACACGCAAAGGTGCCCGGCAAACACTGGCTTTTCTGCCGTTAAGGGATGATGAAGAGGGTTTAGCAAAGTGCCGTGGAAAACCATCCCTGGAAAGTACCCGCCATGAACGGAGACTGCAGAATAAACCAGAATAATAAGTTGTCCTAGTTTGCCAAAAAGGGAAAAAAAGGAAAAGAAAGGAAAAGAAACCAAAGACAGTGCGTTTGTCTGGGAGCCACAGCGTGGCCCCCAGGCTGTCACTTGAAAGTGCAGGGGACGACGCGCGGCCCGGTCCCATGCAGGGCGCAGCCGCTTGGCCCTCTGACGGCAGGCCCCGTTCGGGTGGTTAGGACGCAGATGTCCGGAGGGGACACGTGGCCGGCGGCCACAGTGCCGGGCCCGTGTGGGCGAGCGCCACCTCCCCGGCCTGCCCCGGCTTCCCCAGTGTCCGGCCTCCTGGCACCTCCCTGCTCAGGTGCCCCTACGTGTCCCTGCGCTGGCCTTTCCCCATCAGCCTCGCATGGCGCTGGGAGTGGTGCAGAGGCTCGGCCCCTGGCCTGGCTCGCGCAGAGCTGGCCGTCCAGGAGCCCGTCGCCTTTTGCTTTTTTGTGTGTTTTTCCACTCTCTCGACAAAGTTGGCCAATAACTTTTGTTTACTCGATTGCTGGTTTCTGGAGCTCAACTGATTTCTTGTGAAACTGGTCAGTGGTTCTTGGTAGAAGAAAGTACATAGTCTCCACTGTGGGTGGGTCACATGTCCCTCAGTGTGCTCACTCACGGTTGCTGGGGACAGCGTTAGACACCGTCAATAAGGTGGCAGCAGAGCTGTCTCCCCAGCGCCTCCCACGGAGCCTGCGTGTCGTTTTCCCGACATGCTGACCGAGGGGGTTTGCGGGCACTGCGGGTGGCCGGCTGGGCACTTTGCTTTCTTTCAGAGGGGGGCTCCGCGGGCCCCTTTCTGTTTGTGTTCCGAGCAGGGCTCTCTAACCTAACTTTTAAGAGAATTTCTGCCAAATTCAGCTTGTTGGGAGGAGTGATTTACTATTCTGAGCATGGATGTTAGCAAATTGTGGGGTGAAGCTACACTTTCATGACGTTTGCCAAGAACATGCTCATAACATGAAGTCTCTCTCAGTCTCCACCCATCAAGGCCCCCGGGGAAAACTCACCCTTTATGTCTGGAACTGATTTAGACTTGAACGTGGGCCTGGGACACACATCTCCTAGTTTAGCTGGCTATTTCCTTCTTTCTAACAATGTAAATCCATTATTATTCCAATTTAGAGCGAAAAGAATTCTCAAGTGGTATCTGACAATTCCCGACTCCTAAAAATACAGTTCTGATCTAGCCAAATTTTAGCTTGAGTAAAGTTGGCTGTGTTAACAATGAAAAAAAAACACACAAAGCAGAGATGGGAGGTCTTTAGTTGGATTGGGTTCAAGGGCTTTTCATCTAGTTCATGTTCATAGTTATAATGTACTGGGGGGAATATATTAGGTCCAGGGCATTTACTGAATTTTGTGGATAATAGAGAAGGAAAAAACCCTTTTGTGGACAAATCTATTTTAAAAGAATCTGATATTCTAAGCTTTTCACTTGAGGTCGAAGATACAAGAATAAGAAAGCACAAATTTCACATCATTTTCTTTCCTTGGAAGCATTTCCTAAGATATACAGGTGGAAAAACCCATTCCTCCCCCGCCCCCGTTAATCCTGTGTGTTTCTGTGTTCTCCCACCACTCGAGTTCATCTGTGTCACAGGGCGAGAGACCGTTGTTAACAGTGGTCTTCCTGC
>NW_006431956.1:52360-53009 GCF_000325575.1 Pteropus alecto | reverse complement strand
TTTCCCTGTTGAACATAAATGAGGAATCTGAGAACAACTGATTTGGAAGGGGACATTTATTGACAGTAAACAAAAGGGAACCTTATTATCATTATTTACTCTCACGATATGGATTATCATCACCTATGTAATAATTTGCTTCCCAGTGATCGACTGCTCTCAATTATCTGCCTCTTGTGACTTGCATACGAGGTCAGAAGTACACAACAGTGCAGGTCCCGGCACTCGGCTAATGGCTCCCAGTGTATCTAAACGGATACATCAAGGATGAGAAACTCTTCTTTCTGGGAATATCGTTTTTCCCACCTAAATCCTGTTTGGAATTTCTATATTCACAGCAAGATGGGGTCACTCTCCATTTCTATTTACTTCCTGCACTAATATCAGCCAAGAAAAACAAAAGAACAGCATTCTTACAGTTACTTATTAAGAAAAGCATAATGTTCCCTAAAGTGTCACCCTGCCCCTGCTTATTATTTTGATGCTATTCTTTTTAAAGTCTGGAAAAAACTGACAGTTTCAGGCCCCTCCTGGAATCAAACACATCTTCTGGCTCATTCCTATCCTCCAGGCCTGTTGAGGGTGATGTCATCCAGACACGCAGAAACTCGTTTAACCATGAGACTCAGAAGCGCTCTTTGTTGGGATA
>NW_006431956.1:43280-51472 GCF_000325575.1 Pteropus alecto | reverse complement strand
CACACACACACACGCACGCACGCACGCATACACACACACTGTTTAGCCCAAAATTACTACGGCTCTAACCATCAACAGATAAAAATAAACCAACAAAAACACAGTTTAAGCTTCATTATCATCCTGGTCAATGATAAGCTTTCCACTAACTTGTTGAAACTAATGGAGCTAATGGGAAAGTAATATTTATTGACCTTGTTATGTATCAGACACAAAGTTTTATTTTTTTAATCTTTTAGTACGCATGTGTATACATACAAATATCTTTAAGAGCAAAATTACTTCCTTTTTGTTTTTTTTTTATATAGCAAGAGAAAATAACCCAATTTAATCCATACACGTGTTTGGGAACCCCGCATACACGAGGGAGTCAGACCTCACATGCAGGAGAGGTTCAGCGATAGAAAGGAACATGGATAGGTGAGACATTCTGCATCCTCAGCTAGGGATGAGGGAACCACCTTGGGGCCCCCAAAAGGTCATTGCAGGGTGATAAGAAGGGCAGACCTTCAGCAAATAGGTTTGCCCTGCTTATAGATAGGCCAGTACAAGTTATCTCTGATCATCCCTTATGGGCCAGGCCTCTAGTTCAGATTCTTGTCTGTATTTAAGGAGGAGGGGCAGAAGTTCCTCTTGAGCCAGCAGCTAAAATTGCCTTTAGCTCGAAACAGTCTGCAGACCACAGAGGCACATCTTGGGGTGACTCATTCTGGACCCCTACAGCTCCCTCTTCTGAAACTTCCCTTGAAGTTTCATGTTCCGGAAATCGGGCTGGTTGACTGTTCTCTGTCTCATTAAACCAGTCTCCATCTTGAGAAAAGTTTGGCTCCACAAGTTAAGTTTGTGGTGAGCACGGTCGAGTATTTAACAAGAGGCTTCTGCGGGCCCCCGCGTGCTGAGATCTGGGGGTGCGATGATGTGCTGGGAACCCTGGCCCTCTGCCGGCTTGTGTCAGACACCCCAGGGTCTCCACCTCGCTCTGCTTTTATAGAGGAAAGATATTAGGCCCCCAAAAGTGAGAAACTTATCCAAAGTCATGTAGATTTACATAAATATTTATTTTTATTGTATCGGTATAGCTCAGCATAGCACCCGTTGATGGGATGAACAGATGGTGAGCTGAATTCGCATGCTTTATCCTGCAAAGGACCGATTATATTTTGCTCTGATATGGTGACTCTCTAAGTTTCCATTCTTTATAATTTACCAATCAGTGTATTAGCTAGAAAATCCATCCAATAAACCTGTCCTATTTAAAATACTGTATTTTCTAGATGTTTTAATATAGCGACATTTAATTTCACAATTTAGGAATATTGTAAAATATCACTTGTTGTTAGGTAATGAGTGTTAACTTTACATCTATTAGTTTTACATCTGTTACTTAATAAGATGTTTCTTCAGTTAATTCATTTTATGACCCTCTAAATTCGGAAAATCCTAGCTTTGCCATATGGTCAAGGTGAAGCGAATATCGTGTTATCCTTGCAGAAGAATGAGTAACAGAAATATTAAAAATGAGATCAAATATGTTTGGTTACCCTTTCAATAATTCATCTAAAAAAGAATTAATGTTTCATTAGGGAGTTTCTTACGCTATAACCAAAGCCAATGAATGCTTCAGAACTTCAGCAAATAATGAAATTGTGGGCAAAACGGCATGAAGAAGAATGGTCAGTGTTGCAGACTGTGTGTATGCTAACCAGGTAAATCATTCCAAAGGAGAGTACTGAAGGACATTGAACTACGTATCGTGGTACCATCAGGAATTCACGACGAATGAAGAAATGATATATTGAATCAAGAAGACTTAATGATGAATGAGAAGAAGGAAGGGAAATCCAAGGTACGTTTCATGAAATGAAGCTGTCCTTGGGTTGGGATTCTGTCTGGGATTGCCAAGGAGCAGGGACCTGTCATGGTAGAAAGCACGTTCGTCTAAGCACTAGGCTATTTTCCCATCAATTCCCTTTCTTCTGGACCATCCTTCTCCTGGACCATCATCCCGCAACCTGGTCCTTATTGGCAAAATGATCCAGGGACCACCTGTTTCATCTTGTCGCGAAGCAAGGGGGAGTCCACACAGTCACTGAGCACAGCCTTCGTGGCAGGTCTTTCATATACATGTTCCTGTTCAGCAACAAAACGGGGCTGCAAAAACGTAATGGTCTCCTCGCTGGACACGTGAACCAGCCAAGGCAAACGCTGTTTAAAAAGCTCCTTAAGTTACCGTCAAGTAAGCACTGGAAACCAATTTTGTTTTTCTCCAATGCTTAACCTCTTTCCATCACGGCACCCAGCTCAACCTAAGGAATTTAATTAAAGCAATTTCTCAGAAAGAGTCACATGGAGAGAACAATATTTAACCAAAGGGAAAGAATTTTTCAAATGAACGTTTAGTCTTTATACAGCAATCTGGTTTGCAAGAACTCCTTGGACAGTCAGAGATTTCAAAGCTCTTTTCATGCAAAATAATAAATCATTCGTCTCCTTTTATACTTCGTCCATTCTCAAAACGTGTGCACTCAAAACTCCTTTCTACTCTTTAAATTCATAGAAGACCCAAAGATGTTTTGTTACTATGAATGAGTTATATCTATCGATATGTACAATATTAGAAATTAAAACATAATTTTAAAAATATTTAATAATGCATTTTAAAATCACAATGAAAACATTACAAGTTATTGTGAAACACATTTTAATAAATGTAATTATTTTCCAAATTATGAAAAAATTTAATGAGAGCGGCACTATTTCACATTTGCAAATCTCGTAATAGAAGACAGCTATATTTTTATATCTACTTCAGCATTCTACTTGTCGAATGTATTGTTTTTGATGAAGTAGGTGAAGAAAATCCTAAACCCAGAGACATGTAGTTGGAATATAAGAAATATTTTAATAAATGATTCATGTATTTATGGATATTCTTTGATACTATATGAAAACTCAATAAGTAGTCTCTTAAAGATCTGTTCAGATGTGGAAACTGAAACGATATCAGTGAATTTTTCCTACTTTTTTGCATGAAAATCACTGGCCCTTGATTATATGATATCATGCATTATCATTTATTAAATATTGGCTCGCTGACTTATAAAGACCTTCCAAATGGTCAAATGTTTCATGATGCAGTTTCAAAATGTCACGTGTGTTAACATGAACACCGATTTCGTCGGAAAAGCCTCTGATTATTGGGAAGCTCTCAAGTTCGCAGTACCGAAACGCATTTTCCAGTATTTTAATTTTCACATGAAAGCTCTAATTTCGTCATTAGCCACAAATACCGTTCGTTTTCTTTCTCGAAGTGACAAGTTCATTTCATTCACTTTCAAGGAAATGTCTATCAAATGCCTGAGTCTGAATATCCGTACTTGTGTCGCTAAGTCATTCTCCAAGTGAAACTGACGTCAGTGGGCAAAGTGGCTGGCTGAGCTGGCACCTCCCAGAGACGCCTGTCGTGTGCTGCATACAGCACACAACAAAATAACGAAAAGTCGTCGACTCAAGGATGAAGACTGGATAACACGGTATTTTGTGCCACTTCCTTAGGGACATTTTAAACGCAAGTGCCTTTTCATTTTCTTTCTGTCCGTGGGTGGCGGTAGCGAATACAGTGACCACCAGTACAGTTTGGTGTCGCTGCCTCGATTTTATTCACCATCGCTTTTGAATTTTAGTGGAAGATTATAACAGCACGACACTGTGGCGGGCGCTCGACGTCTGTTTTTTAATGAATGAATGAGTGAGCGAATACAGATACGTTTGCATGTACCTCTTGCAGAGTTACTACGGGGCATCGAGGGAAAAAAACTGTGTATAAATGGCAAAAAGTACACAAATGTAAAATACCTGACAGTCGTCACGTGTAGTCCATTCTACTCTCTTTCAATGATAGTCAGGAAATATCTAGAATCAAAAGTATCATATTTCATACCTTCGATTTGCTTTATTTGTGTTTTCTTACTCACCCCCTCCTCCTGCGCTTGCCTGTGGGGTGCGAAGCATCTGTCCTACTATTTCCATGACTTGTTTTGCGTGTCGAGTGACTACAGAGCCACAGAGGTATTTTGGCCATGTCATTCCGGATCCGCTTATATTGTCTGAATGCGAAATATTGTCTGAGTAAATGAAACAAGAAGGTATTTTAACTTAGAAAATTATTACTGTGGGCCAGTGAGAAACAGAAATCCAACCCTAATGTTCTTCCTTGCAGCTGTAACAATGAGCGCCTTTAGGGTGTTGGGTTTGCGGGGGGGCTGCCAGGCACATGACTGGGTGCAGCTCTGGTGGCCTCTTATAGAAGAAACAGAAGCAACAGTTCCTGGTCACAGAGGACAGTGGTCTGGAACTCCTGGGTCTTTTCAGCAATACCTCAATTTCTTCTCTAGCTGGCGAGAGGCACACCCCAAGCCTGTTCCCCACTCCTGTAACAAGAACACCAATCATTTCAAGATGCGAGGCTTCACACTGAGGGGTCTCCTGGCGCCTCCCTGGATGAGAGCTGCCCTGATTAGCACAACGCTTCACAGCGTGGCTTCGCTTCAGATCACCGCCGGGTTCAGAATAATTGGAGCAGCTATTTTTAAAAGCTGGAATTAGAAATAGCTTGCAATAGAACTGCTGACAGTCCCGACGCTTTTTCCCTTTTAGAATTCACCAGTATTGCTATTTTGATGACATGCATAGTGCATTGGTGATCGTGATATTGGAAATCGCTAATGTTTCTTATCTGGCAGGCATCGGGCACTGGGCTAAAGACTTTAAAGCCATTGTCTTAACAGAGTTGATGTTTATGTAAACCCAGGAGGCTGCGGGTGAGAGACGGGTACGTAGAGGTCAGGTGATTTGCGTAAGGAAGCAACTCACCGGATGAGTGATGGAGCTGGGACCACACTCAGGCCTAACTCTGCCAACGACGTGTGTCCTTCTCGAGAAGATATTTCTATAGTTTACAACTAAGCGTGTGTATTCAATGCAGATGAAGTAAGGTTTAGACCTCAAGAACATGGCAGACAGATTCTCACATAAGTTTTTTAAATAAAGTTCAATAATTACAGTTGCGTGTAATTAATGGGTTAAATCAGTATCAATCATAATCAAACGAAATTGCGTAGACCCACTATGTGCCAGGCGTCGTGGGAAGTGACTTTTGCCTCGTCCATCTCCCTTAAAGTATGTGCAGTAGAAGTCTTTGTCAGCGTTTTGTGAGTTAGAAAATCTATATATACTCCACTGCTTGGAGTGGAGCCAGGATTTGAACTCAGATGTTTTGACACTGAGTTTCTGTCATGAGAGTGATTTTAGTATAAACCATTTTAGGAACTGATTTTACCTGGTGACACTGGGGGCTGAGAGCATGTCCTGTTTCACCTTGAACGTGTCAGAGGAGAAAACAGGACACAACTTTTATGTCTCACAGAGAACTTGACAGTAACAGCATCTGAAAATATGAACCTGCCCCTTGCTTAGCTTTGAGAATGAGAACCTCAATCTTTGTGTGATTCCGGACTTCTGCCCTAAACCTTTTTGCTTTTGGAGGAAAAAAAAAGAATTTCTTCTGAAAATTCTGTCAGCATAATTCTGAAAATCCTTAGATATCGGAATTAAAATGAGGTTAAGAGCCTCACGCTCGTCCAGTTTTTTTTTTGCTTTTCTGTCAACAACGACCCTAACCCAACCTGGTCATGTTACCCCGGGCCGTCTCTGCTGGGGAGTGGGCTGAGAGCACCTGCCACACCGTGGGGTCCCGAGGGCAGGGCCTCGCTCTTGCTCCTGCCCAGACCACAGCCCCCAAAAGGTAGAACGGTACCTGCAGAATCTTTTTTCTACGTTTTCCCACCTGGGACAGCATTCTCCTTGGTGGCATGAAGACACAGGAATTAGTAAGGGCGGAACATGATAAATCACAGAATAAAAAGACGTGTTCAAGACCATCAATTTTCCTCAAAAACTCGGGGAAATAATTGTTTGTATTGTAAAGAGGGATCGCGTTGCTGAGAATCAGTGTGGAGCATGCAGCGGGAGGGTTTAGTGAACCAGAATGCAGACTTCGTGACACAGGGATTCAAGGACACTGGGGGGAAACTCCAGCTTTTCCACATTTAGCCTTTTGCGAGACGCACGGCCTCGTCACCAGCAGGCAGTGCAGGGAGAGCCCTCTCCATGGGAAAGAAAGAGTAGCCTTTTGCTCAGCCTTCCAGGTCGTCAGGCCCTCAGTGGCCACCTGATGCCAGTTTTGTTGGATGGAAACTTCGAGTATTAAAGAGACCCTATAGGTAATCGTCACGTTCAGGCTACTTGCTCTTTATCCTCAAATCAATTACAATACCAGTGGGTTGAACTGCAATGTGTTAACTTTAAAAAATTACCTCTAAAATGAACGTTTTCATTGCTGAATTCAGACTCCATTGTGGTAGGATTGAAAACTACTACGGTGTTGGCTTTCTACTGGTGCTTAACAAATTCCCACACGCTCAGCAGCTTCAAACGACATCCATTCATTAGCTCTCGGTTTGATAGGCAGGCCGGCAGAGGTATCAGCGCGGAGTTCCGCGGAGCCAAGAGTTCGCCGATGAGAAAGCCAACCGGAAGATCCCAGGTCTGTAAGGTCAGGGCACGGGGGACAGAGTGGGGACTGTCTTATGAATTTGCCCAGTTGGCCTCTGCAGTGTACCGCAAACGGTCCACGTCCTTGAGGAGAGAGGTTGTCAGCTAGATAATGACCTCTGCGGTCTGGAATAAGCGTGCCCAGTGGTAGCCCTCTGAAGTCCAGTAACTGCTTCTACCCACCTCATTCTTCAGGGGAATTAAACTCCCTGGGCACCCGATGACGGGTCGTGGGTCATCACTCAGCGGTGACAGAGGCCTCAAAACGTGCATCCTGATTTTGCTTAAGATAGGCTTTGCATTTGAGTCACCAGAACATGGAAAGTTATTGTTAAATATTGCAGGTAAGCAAGGGCAGTGCACTGAGCTCTCCAGGAAGAAAGCAAGGAATGAGAAACAGACATGTCTCCCCGTTGGTTAGAATTGTACCAGTTGTGGTGCTGTTTACAGAACTTGGTCTCTGTTGGACGCCTCCCTCCTCCCTGAAAGGAGCGAAGTGGCCGAGGAATCGGAGAAAAGACCGTCAGATGAAAGGACGTGGCCACAGCCCGCTCTGAATTGCCGAGGGAGTACCAAGCAGAAGGGGGCCGGCGGCCCTGACGGAGGCCTCACACGGGCTCCTCACGGTGCCATGCGTCCTTGGTGCTGCTTCATACCACACGGCACTTCCGCGGGTAGCGGCGCCTGAGTAACGAGTAGGTCATGGGCACTGGTGCTCATATACTCAGTGCATTATTTATGCTTCTATTTTCAGAGCATAAATTCCTTGCATTTTGCTACGCTCTTCAGCTATGCTAAAAATACTTGTGGACTCGAGTGGACCCTCAGAAGACAAGGAGGCTCGTTCAAAGCACACAGGAAAGGAAAGAATCGTCTGCTCCGTTCTGGACACCTGCACAGAAATCTCTTACCTTGCTTCGATTAAAATCCACGTACCGCTTCTGTCGATATCTGCATCTTTAAGTCCGTTCCCGGGAGCTAGAGGACAAGGAGGGACCCTACTCGGTGTCTTAGAGGAAGCGCGGCCTTCCCGACGCCTCGATGTCAGAGTCCTAGCTTCCAGAATCGGGAGCGAATCAATGTCTGTTGTTTTAAACCACCCAGTTCGCGGTGACTTGCTAGGACAGCCCTCGGACACTGCTACACACTCTGTCGGCGTTACGAGGGGCTTCAGAGGCTTTACCCCAGAGTTCTTCAAAAGGCATCACGAAAGAAAAGAAAAGAAGGCATAGTTCAGTAAAGTCTCAAACAGTAAACCATGAGGGATAGAAAAACCACACAGCTGTATTCCTCAAACGTCATAATCAAGCCGAGTAGAACATTTTCGAAGCGACCTACACCTGTGAGCTTTCCTCTCTCCTCCCCCGTCCGGTCAGGGAAGGAAGACATTTTAACTCTGCCGGAAGTCTTCATCCGCCTCCTCTGGAAGTAGCATCTGAAGGCTTCGGAGCAGGAGTGACTGAAGACCCAGCCACCTATTTAGCTCCGATGAGTGCCCTTCTAAAGAAAAGTGTCACTGGTGTGGGGGTGGTGGCAGTTCAGTAACATAGTCAGACATCCAGAGAGAATCAGTGCCATTT
>NW_006431956.1:42570-43261 GCF_000325575.1 Pteropus alecto | reverse complement strand
TTGCTTAAGAAGTAGAAAATATATATTTTTACTTTAAAGAATAACAAGGCTAACACTGGTCTTTGAAGGGATGATATCCTGTTTGTCCCTCAAGGGCTCACACCCTACGATTATTGATGAAACATAACGTGCTGTCTAAGTAGCCAACTGCTTCTCTTGAACTAAAACCCTAGAATATGAATGAAAAAAAATCACGAGAATTCTGTGTTCTGTCTCCAAAGGCATCAGACAGTGTGTTTTTTATTAGGCGTTAACTCGTTCCATTTAAAATGAATGAAATATAGCTACTCAGGAAAAAGAGAATGGCACGGGGAGCCTTCGTCACCCGAGGTGTCCCCTAGCCGGACCCGCGTCGCTGCTCCCGCTGGGCTTGTGCTCTGGGGCCCTGCCCCAGCGTGGATGCCGGCCCAGTCTCCCAGGAGAGCTCTTTCGAGGACGGAAGTGCTGTCTCTTGGCACGTCTCCATTCCAGTGTCTTCATTCATTATTTATTAGGTGTAAAATTTAGCAGTGCGACCTGAGCCAACGCATCCCGTTCATTTGCATGAAAGTAGGCTCCTTTACAAGTTGACTCCTGAGAAAATTAGAGGAAGCAAGAAAATAAAATGAAGTCAAATCCCTTGGAAATGAAGTAGCTGACATCACATTTATTAAAGCTGTGAAACCTTCAAAGTCGATGACTTAAGATTTTT
>NW_006431956.1:18760-41750 GCF_000325575.1 Pteropus alecto | reverse complement strand
AAATTCTGATGATAACGCCAAAGATGGCTCTGTCGACCCTCGGGAAAAGCATTCAATGACAGTTGGGCGAGGGAGGCTGCTCTAAGATCGATTCCAGAGGAAGCAAGTCGGCGGCAAAGGCGTTGGGGAAAATCTTTGCGTGTGGAGACAGTCTGTTTGCAAACCACGTGGGCTTACTTACACCTTAGCAGATTCGAGACGTCCAGCTGGCAAGAACAATGCCTGCTGTAAAGACCCATGCGTGGAAGCTCTGCCCTCAACATGACAGCTTAGGCAGAGGCAGGAATTTAAGAGTTCTAGAATAAATTTCATTTTTAATCGGATGAGTGATTTCACTTTGGCAAAGAGAGAGTAACTGGGGCCGGATGTGGTCTTCTTCACTGGAGAGACCGTGTGGACACCAGACATCAGGAAGTAAAGGAAAGTGGCCGCCGGAAGAGGGTGACGGATGACGCATGCGCTAGGGTTGCCGCAGCCCCCTTCATGGCTGCGCGTCCAGGCGCATTGCAGGGGGCGGGCCACGCAGGGCACCGTGACCTCCCGGGTCGGGCAGGCAGAGCTGAGACCTTAGGGGCCAGTGTGAGTCTGTGGGCTGAGCATGCAGTGGAGAGAGTCTCTGTGAGATGCCCCTGGAATCTCCAGCTGAGGACAGGTGAGCTCATACGTGTAAGCGACCTACACAGAAGGAGGAGAGGCAACAGCCTTCAGGGCGAATGCAGGGCCAGAAGCAGTGTGTGTCCCACCCAGAGTAGGCGACTCCACGTCTGGGGGCATCAGGTCGCGTTTTTAAAAGGTCTTCCCTCAATAGTGGAGCAGAATCACACCAGACTAAAGGCTGCCTGAGAGGGTTTAGAGTTAGACTTCTAGAAGATCCAACTCTTTTCCATGTACTGTACCTGCATTCCAGAACAAAGGTTAAGAATATCATAGGAATCCAATAATACCCAAGACCCAATAAGGTAAGATTTGCAATGCCTGTCACCCAATAAAAAGTAACTGGGCATGCAAAGAAACTGGAAATACGAACCGCGTGGAGGAGAAGCAATGTATCAATAGAAACAGAGGCAGAGATGACCCCGACTATGGGCATAGTGGGCTAGGACATCAAAACAACATGCAGCTGCACTTGTATTCCACGTGCTAAACTGAACCACACTGGTTATCTGGAGATCGAAACTGGTTATCTGGAGATCGAAACTCTATATAGCATCGCTCCGAAACGAACCGAGGAAAGAAAACCACTGACCAGCATCCCTCATCAATGCGGGTGCAAGAATTTTTAATGAAATTTTAGCAAATCGAATCCGAAATAATGCCAAAGGGATGATCCCTCATGATCAGGTAGGGTTTATCCCAGGAACTCAGTGTGGTTGAACATCGGAATAAGTCAATCCATGGAAGTCACCATATAAACAGAGTGAAAAGAAAATCCATAGATAGGATCATCTCAATAGATGCAAAATTCAGTACTCATTCCTGATAAAAATTCTCAGCAAGCTAGCAACAAGAAGGACTTTCTTCACACTAATTAGGGAATCTGTGAAATGTCTAGTGCGAATAGCATCTGGCTGATTTAATTAAAGACAAATTGATGATGATCAGTGGTTGACTGCAAAGGCAAAGTTGATTGTGAAATAAAAACTATAATTTTAGAGCCTTCAATTGGAAGGGGACCTATAAACTTTCTTGTTGAATTCTCTACGTGATCGAGTCCCCTCTACCACACCCTGGACAGCAGTCCTAAACTTAGGTAGAAAAATGACAGGCAAGTCAAGCTTCACTTTGGAACAGACCTGAGATTTAGAAGCTATTCTGCCTTATCTTACATTAATTACTTCCTTGTAATTTCTTCACACTGATGTAAATTCTTCTTAAGATACAGAGGGAAAAAAGCTGTTAAAAATGAATGAATTTTTACCTGTAGTTTATTTATTCTCTTGCCTCAAATTTGGACAAGAGGAGAGTTTAGAGTGTGGAATATTGTATTATAAAACACTGAAATCAGATTATGATTCCATACTTTTAATAAAGACAAATGAACTATATATTTTTGCCTAACACTGTGTTATCGCTTCAACGTCTGTGTGCCCCCACTGCGAGATTCGCATGTTGAAACCCTGACCCCAGTGTGAAGCCGTTTGGGAGGTGATCAGGTCAGGAGGGTGGGGGCCTCATGGACGGGGTCAGTGCCCTTACGGAACGGACCCCAGAAAGCCGCTCTGTATCCCTCTGTCTCTGTCTCTGACTCCGTCTCTCCTCCATGTGAGGACATAGCGAGAAGGTGACAGTCTACAAACTGACCCGGAGCCCTCACCAGGAGCCAGATGTTCCTGCACCTTGGTCTTGGACTTCGTAGCCTCTAAAACGTCAAGGAAAAAACACTCGTTGTTTGATCTATGGTGTTTGTTCCAGCAACCCGAGCTGACTAAGACACACTGAATGGCAGGCACAGTGTTAAAAGGAACACATAGCTGGTCTCAAAGTTGCAGGTGACTCTCGCCAGGAAAGAATCGATCTCTGTACATGAGTCTAAATCCGAAACTACATCATCTCCAAATAGTTATCGTTGCAATTTTATTATAGCTTCATACCCGAATTTTCAAAGTTAGACTTTTCGTTCAAGAATGATAATTCTGCAGCCCGTCAGCTGCACATCTGCTCCTGCTGACACACTCTTCACATTCGCAGCATTAACGAGAGGCTCGGTTCCAACTGGCACAGTTATGGGTATTGTGAGCATTTAGGGGCATAGCTGAGTAATTTAGGGAAAAGATTTTTCAGAAGCATTTTTTTCTAGAAGGAATTTAGTACTGAGAATTTACTGTTTGGACAGTTATAAAACATACTTTATCTTTACTGAAAAGGATTCAGTGTCCGTAGCAATAATTTAAAATTTATTTCATAAACTACAAGGAGTTTTCTTCTCACGATGGTTGTAAATATTGTCTTTAGAAGAATGATTGGGAGAGTAAAATACTTTCCTCTTTTCTCCTTTTCTTTATAGTTTTTATAAGGTATCCTTCTGCTATACTCTTGCTATGTCTTTTCCGTGCTGGTTTTATCATGGGTGGTATGAATAATTTTGGAATTTTTCCTCATCGGGAAAATTCCATATGGCACAGTCAATATGCTTTTAACTCATCCTCATGAACTGTGAAGCAGCCCCTAAGAGAGGCTTTCATCTTTCTGAAAACATTAGATTATAATTTAACCAAATCCCTATCAACCTACTTTGTATTATTATTTACTTTAAATATTTGATTTCAACATTGTCACTCGGTAGGTTATACTAGTCTCGCTAAAAGAATGTTCCAAAAAATTGTCCCTTCATATCTGCCCGATTCCAATCCCCTTTCCTACTCAACTATTTCAAAGGTCTTAGAATCGTACCTGTGTATAGTCAGTAGTTTTCGCAAACCCGGATACACCCGCGTGGTTTTATGCCGCGGTCCCATGGCTCACACCCGCGTTTCGCCTGCTTCGGGCAGTGCTGTACATGGAGCGCAGAGACGGCGAGCCTGGAGGTCACGGCTCCCGGAGGTCACGGCTGCATCTGGCGGTCCGTACTCATGTTCTAACGGTCAGCCAGGGTGCCGGGCCTTGTCCAGAGGACTGAGACCCTACCCTGTCCAGGTAGGACGAAAACCCAGAGGCTCACAGACGCGGCTCAGGCGCAGAGGCACCAGAAGCGGCAAGGCAGGCGCTGGCTTCGGGCCTCCTGGACGGCCAGCAAAAAGCAGCAGGTCCTGGCAGCACACCGCGACTGACGCCACACGGCGACATTTCTGTCTGCGCATCATCAAACACGTGGCTCGATGAGCAAAAACGTTTCTCCAAACTTACTGTGTAACATTGTTTTTAACCTAAAACCAGAAAATCTTATATTAAAAAAAAAATAACATACTGAACGTGGCCTGGGGCTTCCTTCAAAATGTTAGCAAGACCGATGGGCCTACCAACCTATAGAAAGAAGGATTTTATGAAGATTTCATTCATAGCGATCCCTTCCAATGATTTCGTGGATTTTATTTTATTTCCGTAGAGTCAGTACGTATGAATCCATCGCAGTGGCAGGCACCGATTCCAGTCTGGAGAATGTAGCCGTCATCACGATTCAGGCCCTTTCTTCAAGGATCTCTCAGGGAGACAAAGATGTTAAGCATTTTTTTTTTTTTTTTGGTGTTTTGAGAGAGCAGTCCAAAACCTCAGCATTCCGTTAGTTCTATAAACATATTTCATTCATAGTTGAATGTGAAATGTGTCCATCACATGCATATCTACACACGCAAGGCTGACGTACACACAATGCCCCTGACAGCCGTTTGCTCTTCCCAGGTGCAGCCATTTAGCTGTCTTTGACAGAGTCTGCTCTGATAGGCCAGGACCCGTGTCTACCAGCTGTTGAACGCTGTCATAGCATCCTGCGTGTATACGTATGCGTACATAGCATGTATATGTGGCATACAGAAATAAGGACTGCATTGTGGGTTCTTTTAAATGCACATAAAGCTTTTTGTTGGCAGTCATACACACAATAATTTGCCATCAAAATAAAACAGATTTTTAGCACTGGATTTCAAATTCATTGTGTAAAATGACTCAAAATTGGGCTTCCCATTCTGTGGTTCTGTGAAAGCGGAATAACACGACAAAGGACAAAGAGAAACGCCGGCTCTGGGCGTATCTCATAATTTACCTTTAGAGTCCGTGTTTTTTGTTTTGTTTTGCCTGTTTTCTGTTTTGTTCTGTTCTATTTTACCTGGTTTGGGTTTGACATAAAATCATCTCTGGATCTCCGTGTAAAGATACACTCTAAACTCATGAGGGGCATGGACGTGCATACCCACGGAATTACGAGCGAGTGACAGAGAGCGAGAGACAGATGCTCAGTAATCTCTACTGCGTTCGACAAAGGGTTGATCTTTGAAAACTCTGATTGCTTCATGTATTGACTTCGCCTAGAAAAAAATTCACTCATCCTCACATATATGAGTTTCCTAAGACCGCTACAAACGATCATGAACCAGGCGCCTTAAAACAGCAGACGTTTATTCTCTTACTGCCCCGGAGGCCAGAAGTCTGAAATCTAGGCTCAGCAGGCCGGGTTCTCTCTTGGGGGCTCAGAAAAGGAATCCGATCCTGGCTTCCCTCCTAGCTTCCGGTGGCGGCTGGCCATCCTGGCGATGGCCGCCTCATTGAGCTCTCTGCCTCTGTCTTCACATCGCCTTCCTGCATGTCCAAGCCTCTTCCTCACTCCTTATGCGAATATCGTCATACTCCACACGCCCTCATCCTAATTTGGTCACACTTGCAAAGACCCAATTTGCAAATAAGGGCACATTTACAGGTGTAAAGTGTGGGTGGTCACACTTGCAAAGACCCAATTTGCAAATAAGGTATGGAGATTTTAACATATCTTTTTGGGGACACGATTTGTTTTCGTCGCTTCAGGCTGCTATAACCAAACACCATAGCCTGGGTGGCTTGTAAACAACAGAAATAGATTTCCCACAGTCTGGAGGCTGGAAGTAGGAGACCAAGACCCCAGAAGGCTCAGCGTCTGGTGAGAGTCCGCTTCCCAAGTCACAGATGACTGTCCTCTCGCTGTGACCTCATGTGGCAGAAGGGGTAAGGGGCTCCTGGGGTCTCTGCATAAGGACACTAGTCCCATCATGACCTCATCACCTCCCAGAAGTCCCACCTCCTAATATCATCAGAGTGTTTAGGTTTCAACATATGAATTTGAGGGAGGGGACAGAAACATTCAGCCTATAGCACAAGTCACCTCGCCCATTACAACTCAATCAAGTCACGTATTATTAAATGCATGTTATTGGATGCAAGTATCCACTGAAACTGAGATAGTTAAGACTAGAGCATAGCAGGCAAACCACCCAAGATCAAGGGCAACCACTGGTCAGTCACGAAGCTGGACATGGCAATGGTTCTGTGAGCTTACAACTTCCAGAAAGAGTCAGTGTCAAAAGAGTTTACCCGTTCACAGACATGGCAAGTGGACACACGACAGTCACCTTGTGCTGTGTTTCTAGTTCCACTCCAGAATTGATAAGATTGGTTCTTTGTTTGGATGCGGCTGATAAGAACATGATAAATAGCCTGAGAGATTTCAATAACCTGCCATAATCTAGAGGTTTATGTACAGAGCACTATGAATGCGGCGCTTAACTGTGAACACCGTGATCTTGAAGAATCGGTTTCTCTTTGTCGGAGGACAGAGGGAAGCAAGGATCAGCTCTCTCATACACTCACTCCGAGTCACACCGTGGGGCAGCTCGGAAACGCTTTGTGCAGGGGAGGCCTTAGACGTCAGAGGAAAAGCGTTTCACTCGGCCGATGTTCTTTAGCCGTATCTCCAGTGAACGCAGTCTTTTTTTTTCCCTTTAGGATTTCTATATTTTTCCTGCCAGATTTTGCAAAGATAACCACCCCAAACACTTTGAAAGAGAAGCCCCATTTTTTAAATGTGTTAATATTTTAGTTTAGTAATTTCCTTTCAGAAAAACACGATCATGTAAGAAATTAACATCTCTTAAGACAAGAACAGTAGGTTGTACTTTTCAAGAGTTAACCACATCTCTTCATTAGTATTTCAGCCTCCACTGCTAAGTCTCCTTTTCTGTGTGGTCACCAGTCAGATTCTTGATGGAGAGGACCTGGTGCATCTTTGTACCCTAGGGACCCCAGGGGCAAGGTTCAGGAAGGACTGGATCCCTCTGGGGAGCTGCCAAGGGGCCTTGCAGACTCACTCTTGATCGGGTGAGCAGAAGGAGCACTGTTTCACGTTAGCTGCTCCCCTCAGAGCAGGGGGGATTGTTTCGATGTCAAACATTGGCTAAAAAGTTCATGCCCACCAGTGAGAAGTGGGTTTGAGGAGGAGAAAAGGCAGACGATGGAGGCGAATGCCAAAGGCTGGCGGAAGCCAGGATGTATTTCCTGGATTCTCCGGAAGTTCACGGTTTTTCTGAGGCAGTAATTCCAGAAGGCGAGCACAGCCTGTTACCCTTGGGGCCACTTCCACCGCCCACCTACTACCCACCAGAGAGCGACAAGCGCACCGCGCACGAGGACACCGCGCATGAGGACGCGCCGGCGATGGTGGACGCGCACCGTGGGAAGCTTCCTCTTTCTACACCTTAATTTGGTGATGAATGGTGCTCTCCTCGTGGAGAGCCTCTCCCTGGATAACGCACTTTTTGGTGAACATCAGTTTTCCTTCTAGACAGGACGGGGGACCCTAGAATCCCCCTCCGTGAGCTGCACGCTGGCTGGGACTCAGCGCCCTCGCTGCTCACCAGCCAAAGGAAACGTAAACAGCCACGGCGGAGTCTGCTGGTCACGGGCCACCGGCAGAAGGCAGTGGCTGGCGGCCCGTTCCCTCCGAGCTGTGGCTGCGGGGCGGAGCTCTGTGCTCCGTCACCAGGGTTTACGCACGTGGTCATTAGGGAACGCGGACCGCACTCAGAGAAGTACGCTCTGTCCTTCCAAGTGTTTTTGCTCGTTTTCCAAGAAGGCTGAGGAGGGGAGGGAAGGGGCGAGAGTGGCACGTTTTTGTAAAATCTCACCTTCATAAGGCCTCCGTCAACGTTAAAAAAAATGCTGACTGCAATTAAATATTTCAAAGGCGTGCACGGAGCCTCAGACCCGCGGAAGCGTGGGCTTCACAGAGGAAGACATTGTTCCCATCAGGGGTTTTAAATAAAGGATTTTTTTCCCACCTCATGCCCTTGCCTGCTGACCGTGTAGCGTTTTTGGTTTATGATCGTTCGTGCAGTTTCAACAATTGTTAAATCAAAATATAGTAAAAATCCATTCCGTAGGCCAAGGTCAAAGAGTACTTTTAATCGGCCGATGCTGTCGGGTTAGTCTAAGTCATCAAGGTCATGTGATCCATCAGGAGCGTGATCCGTGCCTCCGACTTCTCAGCCACCCACCTGGAGCTGTGTGCTCACCGCCGGGAGCTCTGGTGACACCCTGTGTGTGTGTCGTTGTTGTTTGTAAGCTTTAGTAATCAAACGCCTGCTTAAAGAAGTCTTAGTCTTTATACTGAATTCTATATTTAACTTGAAATACTGGGTGCTTCCCTGAGTTTTAATGAATTTAATAATGTTTTTAATGAATTTAATAATTTAATACTATTTAATAATTACCCCGCTTCTCTTTGAAAGTAATAATAATAATAATAAAAATGCCCTTAAAAACTGAAAGGCATCGAAGAGAACCATTGTGCGATGTTGAAATATCACTTTTCATTATTGCAGAAGCACCTGTGCCCTGCCCAGGGCCTGCTGGGTGTCAGGGTCGGCTCACTGTGCGGTGCTGCCTCCTTAAAATCCTTATCGAATGTGCCTTTGAATTTGACCCTCCCTGAACCCAGCCTGCTCCCCTGCCCTGGGCATCCCCCACCCGGCTCCCCTCCTCCTGTGCACCCCTGGTGCCAATGTCCAGTCCCCTCGCCTGTGACAAGAGCCAGTCTTCATGGTTGGTGAGCCTCGGGAAGGGGACCTGTGACACCCGCGTACCTTTTGGAGGAAATGGCAGACAGGGGCGTTCAGAGAAAGGCCCTCTCTGAGTCCGCTGCCCCTCATCCCCCGGTGCTTTCGGCTCAAGGTAGTCGACTCCCAAAGTGGCCAGCTTTAGGGTGGTTTGTTCTGCTACCATTCAGATCAAAGCGACAGAGAAACAGACATCTGAAACAGTGGCCAAGACAGCTAGTGTTTCTCCTTTGGCTGCTCACCTGGTCCCCGCCTCGGCTGGGCCTGTTGGGACCCAGGGCTCCTTGGAGAGAGAGCTTCCTGCCAGAGGTGACACCTGCTGCCACCTGAGCCGCCAAGGGCCCCTGTCAGTAGCCTTCCCATAGGGAGAGCTGGAGGAAGGAGGACTCTGTCCTCAGGGCTGAGCTGCGGTTTCAAGCCGGGAGAGTGGGGACGATGGTGTGGTGTCCCGTTGGGATGCTTGTCAGTGGGGGAACGAGGTACAAAGTTTGCGTCGTCAGGAGACGCTCTGCTCACAGAAGATGAAGGCAGGTAGCGAGGGAGGAGCCCACCTGGCTGTTGAGGCGAGTCTGGGATGCCCGATGAGACGAGACGCTGGGCCCCAGCAGTGACGCAGCAGCAGGCTCGGCCAGAGACGGCCCAGCATTGCTGGGACAGAGGGCTGGCACGCAGGGGGCTTCTACCCCCACCCCCCGTGCCTGACCAGGGCTCCTGTGACTCCTTTGTTCAGGAAGGAGGGGCTTAGGGAGGACACAGGCCTGAGCCGAGGGCCACGACTCTGCTTGGAGCTCGAGAAAGACGTGTGGGTTCCACAGAGTTAACGACAGGAGTGAGAGGTCGCCTGACAGAATGGGAGAGGGGGTTCGAGTGGAGCCCCAGGGAAAAAGGCAGGTGAAGGGGAAGAGGAGGGAGCCTGAGCCTTCAGGGGAGACGCGGGGCGGAGAAAACCCGGAGCGACCACGCCCGTCCCTGTCCCGTCGCTTTTACTGAGCGTTTCCCATGGACTTATGACGGTGGCAGCCACTGAGGGGGCCCAGACAGGTGAGTCCCAGGGAGCTCAGCGGAAGGAAGAAAGTGTCCAAGGCAACGAAGGGTGGCAGAAAGCGCCCCCCGCCCCCCAATATAGCACTGTGATGTAAGGATAACTTTGAGCTGAAGACAATGGAGAGGAAGCAGGTACAGAAGAAGCTCCCTGACCTCCCTCACATGCTTAAGAGCAGGACACACATCTGTAGGGACGGTCCCCGCCTCTCTCCCAGGAAGGACAGCGAGAGTCACCGAGGCGATGTGAGGCCCCGGCCAGCCCGGAGAGGGCACGGAGGAGCCTACGCGACAAAGCCCACTAACTGGCCTGCATCTCCCGGGACTTCCCCGTACGCTCGCCTCCCCCCCGTCACTGCCCCTAGAAACCTCTCTCTTTGTCTTGTCACTTCTCTAAGAATGTGTCACGAGGTGTGATGCACGTGTTAAACTCCCACTGGGTTTTCTTTTGTACCTGTCTTTCCTCTGTGTAGGTCACAGGCTCCAGGTGGAGCACGTAGGAGGGTAGAGGAACAGGGGTTCCCTTCCTCCCGCAAAGCCCCCCGGTGGGTGTGGGGGGCGGAGGGAGCAGCGGTGAAGAGCTCTGGGTGGGAGAGCAGAGCTGGGGTACAGAGCACGAGCCGCCATGGGTCGGGGCACAAAGCGTGCCATGTTCCAACTCATGGTTCTGTCTGCTGCACGCTCGTGTGCACCATTTCCAGCAGACCAGTGCACACGCCAGACCGCCCGCGGCCCCGTCACTGGAGGGAACGCACGGAGCCGGGCCCGGCTGCGCTTCGTCCTCCAGGTGAGGCGTCATGCCTGGGTCAGTGGTCCTGGGGATCCTCGCGTGAGTGATGTGGCAGAGCAGCCTTCCCCCTCTGCTGCTCGGGGCCACAGTCCCAGGAGATCCGTGGCTTCCCACCCCCTTCTCTGGGTGCACGGGCTGAGGGGTCCTGGCCTTGTAGGCCGGGCAGATGGGCGGCCTCCATCCTACCCACGTGGTGGCTTCAGCGCAGGGAGCTCTGCCGCAGGCCACGCTGAGCCCTACGCCCCAGCTGCTCACGCCTCTGACGGCTCCTTTCCTTCTAGGCACATCAGCGACACCAGGTTCATTTTTATCCCAGCGTCGTAGACAACAGAGCTGGGGCTTAAGGATGCTAGGGGGGTCTCACGGTCCCAGACGTACTTTGCACAGCAGACGCAGGGTCCGGCTGACTCCAGAGTGAGGGTTCCTAGCTCCACCACCCAGGGCAGACGACGCAGCATCGCGGAGGGCGGCGAACCTCACCCCAGCACGCACGAGGACCGCCGACCATCCTACGTAGGGCAAGACCCAGCCAAGAAGCTGGGCAGCCGTAGCACAGATTTGGGGCGAGGACGGTGGCCGAGCTGCTGACGCGATGGGCTTACGCGGGGAGCCACGGGACGCTGTGTGAGTTTCAGAGCGTCCAGCGTGCCTCGTAGATCAGCCGGCCGGTAAATAAATGTTCAGAGTTTATGTGTAAAAGGGTCATCACGGTAGAAACTCGCCAGCATCGTAGCTAGCAGAGCTCTGATTACCAATGAAAAACTCTACCCTTATTCTAATGAATCCAGTCACCTTCCTGTCACTCTCGATGCTTCCCAGCTGTCACCAGTAATGCCCCTGTCATTGCAAAGCACTTAGAGGGGACGCTTTACAAGTCCTGCACTGCCAGAGCTCCTCATTAGCCTTTGAGTGCTGTGGACGGTGATGGCTTCGCTACTCCTTTGTCATGAATATTATCCCATTATGTTGAAATACTTTACAAGAAGACGCTACAGACTGAAAAATCCTAATTATTATTATTGCCATTATGATGATGGTGATGATTCCTAAAGTATTTGCAGAATTGTCTCATGAAAAGACAGTTTATTGCAAGTTGACCGCCTTGCGTTTCTCTTCTCTAGAGGATCATCCAATGCTCTTGATTTCTCTCATAATCTTTGAGTTGTTCTTACTAATGAAAAGAGAGCCTATTAAAAGCATGCTCATAAAGTATAAAGACGTGATTATTTTGAGTAATCCCTTTTATAATGAACCTGTTTCTTACAGCAACTGAATAATAATGTCTAGTTGATTTTCTGTCTAAATAAAGAAATATTTATCAAGTGTCCTCGTTTGTTAAAGAATAGCATATTCAAAGAAAAAAAGAAAATAATCCTGGATAATCTGATAGCAAATATATCTTTGGCATACTAGTTTGTAAATTTAAGCCCTTTCTAACTGCATACTCAGATATGTTAGGTGGCGGCTATTAATTTCAAGTGAACAAAATATTTTAAAGATATGGATGCTTTCTCATATTTTTTGACATACAATTTCAAGGAATTTCAAGTCTCCTTGGAAGCCATTCATGAAACTCCAAATATCCTTGGACTTTAATTTTAGAGTGTTAGAGAAACGGAACCAATAGGATGCAGTGGAAAGCAGATACATATCTGTATGATTTATTACGAGACATTGGCTCACACAGCTATGGCAGCTGAGAAGCCCCATAATCCGCCATCTGCAGGGTGGAGATTTAGGAGCGCGGATGGTGGACATCCCAGTTCGATGGGCTAGGAAGACCGACGTCCCAGCTCCATCAGGCAGGCAGAGTGGATCCAGTTCGTCCCTTTTCGTTCCTTTCAGGCTTTGAGGACCTGCGTAACCCCCACCCTCGCTGGGAAGGGGGGTCTGCTTCCCTAGGTCAGCCTCTCACTCAGAGACACCCCCACAGACACGGCCGGAAACCGCGTTCAGAGGGTTCTGCGTGTCCGAGCGCCCTGCGATCCAGTGGAGTTGACACACGGCGTCAGGCGTTGCGGAAGCGTCTGCGAGGGCAGGCGGGGGCGCGTGCGGCTGTGCGCGGTCAAGGGCCTTCCTTTTCCCTCGTCAGGGTGCTCGGAGCGCTCCCTTCCCACGGAGCTTCTCTCTCCCGGTACGCGCATGCTTTGAGAAGCAGAAATGTCTTCAGAAGTAAATATTCTCGAAGAGACTTAATGTCTAGTTTCATAGCTGCAAAGGATACTGTTAAATACGAAAACATTGGGTTTTTACGGTAATCAACGAAATACATTTCCAACCAGTTCCAAACAAGAGCAAAACCGATAAAATTGTTTTTCCTCCTATAATTTTCTACAATAATTACCAAACGTAATTTCTTCCTTTATTCAAGTTAAACTGTCAGATATGAATATAGATAACATAACAAACAGACATTTAAATGCATATATATACACATATATACAGAGATAGGTAGATAGGTAATTTAGATAAAAAATGAAAATCATTTTTAATAGAAGTTCTGTCCGATGAGAGTGGTACTCTATTTGAGTGATTAAATGTCAGCCTTTGATGGAATAGTCTTGAGATTATGTGTGTGTATATGTGTGTGTGTGTGTATGACTCAGCGGTATATCCATATGACTCAGCAAGAGAATAATGATAAATGTGCTTCTGATTTGGTATTACTGAAAAATCTAGATTAAAAATCACTTTTTATATTTTAAAATAACACAAATTCTTCCATCAGCTTTCAAAATTAACCATTGATTGACTATTTTTCTCAAGAAAGTTTGAATTGACTTCATCTTATTAATTAGTTCTAGTCTTTCGCATGAGTATATAGTCCTGCAAAGCTATTCTTTCATATAACTGCCCTTTATAAATGTCAGTAAACACATTTCTGCTTTCCCTTCAGAATATTTCTTAAGGTAGACTTCACATTTTATAAGGACGGAAAGCCACCGACATCTGGAGGTTGAAATAAGTCCGCTGGAGCACAGTGCCGTTCCCATTTACGTTATTGGATCATGAGAGCTATGCAGGGGATAGATAAGGGAAGGTTACAGGATCTATGGCTGAAACACACCCATGCATTTCTTTTCAAAAGTCCTAAAATGACGAATTCTGCAAACAAAAGCAAAAGGAAATACGTTAATCTAATGCCCTGTTTCTATTTGCTAGATTAAATATATATATTTTTATACACATATGTATAAAACAACTCAAAATTATTGCAGTGAAAAAACGATCCAAGAAAAGAGAATATATCTCATCCACAAAAGACCAAATGTGTCTCAGAGATCTAAAAATCTAAGCTTTTGAGGACACTTCCAACGCTCAGGTACGTCCATTGCGGAGAACCACATAAAGCCCAGGACACTCGGGGGGCAGTGGCCAGGGTGTTAGCCATCTGAGGCGGGACCGAGACCTGAGGCCAGGACAGAGGGGCGGCGTCTGGGTTCGCCCCGTTACAGACCGGGGGGACAGGAGTGAGAGTGGGGGCGCGGGGACCCCCATCCCCCACTCTGCTCCGGACCAGCTCAGTGGTGGTTCGTGGGGGGCAGCTGGGCAGAACCCTGTGAAACGAGGACGGAGAGACGGGTCTCCAGAGTTACTCCACATGTAGATACGCGACCTTACTTAAAGAGGAATAGACAGGCAAACGGCAGAAACAGGTGATGCCAGGCAACAGAGGTTTAGAAGACACAAGAACTGTTGTTAGAAACCATGACGATCTATAAAAATGGGATGAAATGTTGCCTGCTGGAAATAAGGAAGGAATGCAAGAAAAGATAAAAGGAACAACCAGATGAACAAGAAAGAGCTTTTTCTTTTCCTACGACATGTAAGATCAAAAATTTAAAGAAAATGTGGCAGGGTCAGAAGCTGATTGGGAGGAAATACCCAGGAGGCAGGACAGCGACAGGGGGCTGAACCGGGAGGGGGGACGGGACTTCGTGGGCAGTTACAGCGCCCGGGAGGTCCCCGCATGCGGCCACCACCCACCCTGCCGCCAAGACCCGTTAGTTTCCCTTGGGGCGCATTTAAGTCCCCCGAGTCCTGACTGAACACATTAAAACCATGTTGGCCAACCTAAACCACTGATTTTTACTGTCTTAACGGGGCACGGACTTAGTTGCTTCCTGGAAAAACAGGTCCCACATGGACAAAACTGTCCAGTGTCCCCGTCCTCCTGATGGCTTTGATCGGAGGCTGCTGCAGGAGCCCCGCGCCCTCGGCGGCTTGCCCGTGTCACAGCAGGTGTGCGGGGTGGCTCAGCACAGACCACCGAGGCTGCAGGAGCAAGCTGGGCACACTGCCGGCCGGGGACATGCGGGACAGCGCCCCACGCAGGTGCCCGCCTGCTGGCCGCGACCGAGACTGCCGCAGGCCTGTGAGTCTCAGACACAGCCCCTTAAAAAGTCTGGCACGGAACAAGATCCCTTCTTGTAGTCACTGTCCTTAGACCCGGACACGTGACGGCAATCGGAGCACGGAAAAAGGGTCCTATGGCATGTTCATGTTGCAGGACGCCAACCGTTGGTACCGACATCGCCCGTCTAATAGGAGGAAATCGCCCAGCTTTACCTATATAAAATACAGGTAAAACAACTCAATGTAAAACTTAAAAAAATCCACGTATGTCCAAGTGGCATAAAATATGAATGGGATGTCAGACCCAGAGCACCGTTATTCCTAAGAGGCAGGAAGAGCGCATTTGGGGGCTCGACAAAGGACTTCACACTCCCCGTAAATTGCAATTCCTTGAGAAATTACGAAACCTACATGTCAAACTGAACACTTGAGGCAGCCGGGAGTTCATTATGTTCTTTCCCACGCCTTTCTGATGCTTTACAGCGAGCACTGAAAATCGCACCCCAGGAACGTGTCAAGTCCCCTCATTATCGTCACCGTCACCGTCAGTGCGGCTCCCACAGCCCCGGGCAGCCGCACCCTCCAAGTGCCTGGAGAGGAGGCTGCCCGCCTCCTTCATCTGTTGGCACAAAGTGCTTCCCGCCAACACGTGTAAACTGAACGGAAATCCTGACCTCAGCAAAACTGGGAACTAAACTTTACATTTCTTCTCAAAACTGCCAGTGCCACCTCGTACCACATTGACAGTCGCTGCCCCCAGCGTTTAGATGATTCTTGCTAACTCATCATTTCCCGTATAAAACTTTTTGCCTTTTGCCTGTCCTCCGTCCTTCTAGTTCTCACTGTTATGGGCTGAAGGTCTGTGTTCCCTCAAAATCCATATGTTGAAACCTACCCCCCCAGTGTGGCGGTGTCAGGAGACGGGGCCTCTGGGAGGTGACGAGGTCACGGGGGTGGGTGGACCCCCATGATGGGACTAGTGTCCTTATACAGAGACCCCAGAGGTCCCTGGACGTTTCTAACAGTTTTACAAAATATGGTTACAATAGGCAAACATATTTTGGGGCTCGCTGGCCCACCGTAAAATTCTCTCAGGTCTAAGGGAGAAGATATATGTAACATCTATGTGTCTGGAATAACCACAGAATGATCACAAATTGATTTGTTAAAAAAAAAAAAAAAAGCAATAGATAATTTCATTCCAAAGAAAATTATATGCTTATTATAATCAGGGATCATTAGCAATCACGATGATAGAGTCAAATCTGCGTTTGTGAGTTTTAGATATTTACTACCTGGAAGAGAAGGATCAAACAAACTTAATTAAAAAAATACCTATGTGTTCACGTTGCGCCCTAGAGCCATCCGTGTGGCAGCAGTCCTGACTCGCTGACGGTGCGCTCTGAGAGGTCCGAGGGCTCGGCGCACAAGCCGAAGCGGGTGCGATGTCTCTGCTGCGATCCCTTGAGAGTCTGAAACTTGGTGGCCCCGGATCTAAACGTCGGCGTCCAGCCCGGTGCTTGGTGGCTTGATTTTGCGCTTTCTTCACTGGGCGCAAGCTTGACGCCAAGGACCTGGGACCGGCGTGTGTCTACGGTATCCTTGTGTCATTTCCCTGCTCCGAAACGATGTGGATCGTTTTAAAACGAAAGAGCGAAATAATTTTTTGTTCATGAGATTTTCTATACTTATTTTTCAAGCATGAATTAGAATCTTATTCCAGTAAGGAAATGGGGTTTTCTACACTGCCCCGTCCCATAGAAGGCATGTTGGCCATGCATTTCCTAAACGCCCTCTTTTAAAGCACCTGGCTAGAGCGTGAGCCTGAAGGGCCACCCCAGGCTCCGCGCCCCTCCTGCCCCTCCTCCACGCCAGCGCTGCCCCAACCCACTCCGCCTGGCCTGCCCCGTCCCCAGGGTTAGCTCATGTCCAGCGCGTGGTCTGTGCAGGGCTTACGGCGGCGCATGCAGATGGGATGTGGGGCGGATGCTGTCAGGCTAGGTTGCTAGCTGCTATCGTGATGGTCCTCTGTCATCGTCACTTGAAAACCAAATTCACCATCTGAAACTGAGCGCTGAGGACTCCCTCCATCTCAACCTGCGCTGCTGGGCACAGGGGGTCCCCTGCCTGTGGGACGGCTCTGAAGTCCCAGCTGGATGAGCGAGGCCAGATCCTCCCCCCAGCTTCCACGTCGGCGTCCCCACCCGTAAACCTCGCTCGGGACCCTGACGTGTCGCACACACAGCCTCCTGGTTTTGGCAAAGCCCAGCTGTGCTCCTCGGCGCATCCTGGTCACGGTCTCCCGGAGGGGGGACTTCTGGTCCCACACACGAGTCTCCAGCGCAGTTCCGTGTCCCCCTCTATTTTGGTTTACGCAGCTTCTTTCTTCTTAGAATTATCATGCTCCGTTCAGATGTGTAATTGGAGTCCCGGCTGAATGACGCAAGCAGAGTCTCATGGGTGCGTCACACAGATGCCCCCAGAGTCCCACCTCGTGGGGGCACTCATCCGCCCCTCGCGGAGATGGACACTTCTTTTTTTTAAAAAAATTCCTTACTCTTAGGACGGATCTCCCAGTCTCAGATTTTTCTTTTTCAAATTCCTCGCTTCAGCTAAGTGGAACAGGTGCCGCTTTTTCCTTCAGCAGCACGGAGGGCAGAGTGCAACTCAGTGGCGTGGACGCTGCCCTCAGCGCCGGGTGCGTAAGAGGTGGCCGGGTCCTTGGGGATGTTCCGAGCACTCAGGGCGCATGAAGGAGCCTGGAGAGAGAGGGGCTCGGGTTCACCTGCTAAGATGCTGACAAAGCGCTCCTCCTCCATATCCTTTTTTTTTTTTTTTGGAAAAATATTTTAATCACACCCATCATGGCAAGAGTTAGCGAGAGAGGTTCAAGTTGGAGGAGCCATGCTGAGTGCCAACCTGAGTATTTTTCTGAGGCACAAGGTTGAGAAATTTCAGAGAGACTCTCAAACACTCATGCAAACCCCAACAGTGATCCACAGCCCCAGCTCCGTGGAGATCACCTTGGGGCTTCTCCGTCCACCCGCTGCCCCGGGCACTCCCAGGGTGCCGTAGTGTAGCTGGAGGGTGTAGCCGGGGTCTGTACCCAGAGCGTGTAGCCAGAGTGTGTAGCCAGGGAGCCCTCCGGTCCAGGCAAAACCAGATGCTCATTTTAATGCAGCAGTCGTGGTTTAAATGCACCACAGAACTCACCAATCCAAAAAAAAAAAGCAAGAAAAAACAAAGCCTCATATTTTTAAAAACTGGGCAACAATTCCAGAAACTAATCAGTAAGCTCTGTCTACTCTACACTCACATTTGTCATCAACCTAATTGTTGTCCCCAGCACACAATTACTAAGTGGCTACATTTGCAGGATGCCGTGCCAGGCACTCTTGAAAGCAAGTACAGAAGCTCCAGGCGGGGGATTCGGGTTGCACACTATGCACACACACACATTCACATACTCATGCATTCACACACACACACACTCACACAAACACAGGATTTAAAATAATTCAAACCCTTTCCTTGTATAAGCTTCTGGATTCAAGTAAGAACCAAGACTTGGAAAATATGTGACAATTGAGGTACTTTAGATGTCTGTCTGTCTGTCTATATCTATCGTCTATCAATCGTCTATCTATCTATCGTCTACGTAGCTGCCTAACTGGCTATCATTCACCTATCATCTATAAATGTGTCTATGCACGTATGCATGCATCTATCTGTCATCTCTCTCTACACACACATCCATACATTCACAGAGACGCAGATTATCTTGTTCTGGTGATTCTCATGGACTCCCACTTTATGTCAAACCAGATTTACATTTCAAATTACAGGACACGAGAAGATCTTTTCTCAGATACAGAGCCTCTCGGACCTACTATCGCAGAATACGTAAATGACCTTTTATGAATGTTTTGGTTTAGTATCTCTTGCAATAAATATGCCCAAGAGATTATATAATAAGATATGTGTGCTTCAAATGACATAGTCTATAAAAATTTTAGAAAACAGCTCACTAAAACTCTGTAAAAAGGTAGGTTAAATTACATTATTAAAGCCGGCTGGATTCCATTAATATTTGGAAATTTGGGAAGAAAACAATATATAATAACTCGTTATCTGTGTCTTTTAAATAGAAAACAAATGTGTGTGCGTATTCTCATGGAAACACGGGCATCCTTGGGCACACTGCTGTGGCTTCCCGCCTGTCATATACCAGATCGCTGTGACATGAATCTGTGGTTCTCCCTCGATCTGCAGCACCCCCTTATCTGAGAAAGGTCAGAGGCATTTCCATGACAGTTACTGTCCTGGATTTCACTGTCACTTTGCGACATATGTCCATTATAACCAATATGAAACATCAAATACAGCTAAAGAATAGTTCATTGCCTTTAACAGTACCGAATGATATACGAACATTATTTTAAACATGACTGAATATTATAACTTTCTTCTAATCTGTCTCCTAAACTTTTTCTATCAGGTTTCTGTCTTATAATTAATATTCCTCTCTTTTTTTTTTTTTTTTTTAGTTTAAAGCCTATTTATGTATTTTAAAACCAGAGGCATTTGTACTAGCCTGTTTTTTAAGATTATAGTAATGGGTTCTAGAAGGTTTGAAATGAAAACACACGATAGTCTGCCCACAGCTTTCAGTAGAGTTGATCAGCACTGGATTTTAGGATGTCTGTCTTTAACGCCAACTAAAACGAACATTCTAAAGACAAAAAAAGTCATGCCAGCGGCCGGAGCAGCCCTTTGCTGCGTCCGTGCACCTTTACGTCGTCACCGTCACCTTCCTCTGAACTTGACGCCTGCCACACAGGAAATGGACACATGCCAGCAGACGTGTAATAAGCATTTAAATGGTCAGAGTCTCTCTCATGAGACTGTCGTATAGATTGTACTTCTCCTAGATGTCGGAATCACAGCCCAAAATGAAGACGCGGGGACCTCAGTGCCACAGTCCAGGCTCAGCTACCATGTCCATCCTTTGCACGCTTCTTTATTTTCGCCAGCATTTTTTTTAAAAAAAGTCTTTGAAAATTACAGTAGATTTAAATTTTCTATTTTTACTTCTTTAATCACCTCTGTCTTCTTACATGGTTCACATTTTAAAAACCTAGTTTTGTCACAAAACGTTTAATTGAAACTTTTGAGAAAGCATACTTGTTACTGACAAATTAATCAGCAAAATCAGTGAGCTAATTTTAATGATGATTACTATTTTAATGGGTGAATATTTTTAGCTCCATCTGGAATGCAAAAGTGCTCGCTGACTTGGTGAGACTTAAAGTGTGTACGAACAACTGCGTTATGCTGTCTCTAACAAGCGCAGGTAGCACATTATCTTAATTCAAATGAGAAAAGTATTTATAGACCAGACTAAGAAGCTGCAGTTCAGGTAAGACATGAATGAGGCAGGAGGGGACCAAATTCTGCTCCGTCGAAAGCGGCCAGTTAACTGTCCTGTCGAGACCCGCAACGCTTTCATTCTATCCCATTTTTCTTGCTCTAAGAAGAAAAAATGTATCTGTCGATTGAGGTGAAAGCTTTCAATGACTGAATTATACCTGTTGGGGTATGTTTATGACTCTCATTAATCAAAAGTGAGTACTGCGTGTCCAGTATTTAGTCTGAGTAGGGGATGGAATTTTCCATGGAACATTGTGTTAGGAATTGTTATGACTCCTAACACGTTCCCATAAATTAGCCCTCTGTGAAAAGTGTGCCGTGATCGTCGCCGTGGGGAAGGTCTGCACCGGTAGAGTCCGACCTCCGCATCTGTTAGTGAACCGCGTTTTCTGTCATCAGTTTTCACAGTGGAGGCGTCGGAGGAAACCGTGATATTTACTGCTGCGCGTTTGTTCTCGGCCGGTGTCCTGTCTTGCGAGGCAGCGTCCTGCTTTCCCGGCCAGTGGCAGGGGGTGCCCAGGAAGAGAGGGTGTCAGGGTTGGCTCAGTGTGGCAGCTAGAAAGGCAAACGTGCAACTCACTTGTTTCCAGAACACTCTGGTGCGGAAGGTGGTACCCTCAAAGGGTTTTAAAATGGGGAAGCTACTGCTTGAGGGAGGAGCTTCCTGGAACGGGGGCTGATGGTAATGACACCAGCAAAGGTGGTGGCTGCGGCCCACCCGAGCCCGGGTACCACAGTGGCCGCTCCCTTGCCTCTGGGCGTCCCCCAGCATCACGGACCACGGCCCCCAAGCCCGACGGCGTCTCCCAGCCCACTCGATCCTTCTTTTCACCGGAAGACCCTAACCCTAACCATCGGGGCGTTTGACCGCAGAAGCAACTGACCTCAGAGTCAGCAAACTTCTACGTCGGCGGCCAGCGTCCCTCGCGCAGGACAGAGATGTGCCCGGCACCGACTTATGACACTCAGCCCAGAGAGTGTCTCGGAGACGAACCTCCTGTGGCAACCATGGAATACAAGTCGAAGGGGAATCACTTTCCTCTTCCTGAGAGACATTTTTGGTAGCCGTCTCCACTCCTGAAAATATTTATCTAACCTTTTCTAGTAAAGGAAACCGGCGCCTTAGTGGATAAGGCCCACTTCCATTTTCGGTGCGAGGCAGAATGTTTCCAAGCACCTCCAGGTTTGCAGAAAACACCACGTGGTCGCTGCTCTTTGAGTTTTCCTGACTCGGCTCAGACCACGGGGCCACTCCCGGTGGCTGTCACACACCATGCGCAGCGTGTGCTCACACCCGCCTTCCCTCGCTTGAGAGATCAAGCTTCCCTTCGCACACCGTAAAGGAGAATTTTATCCTTTCCAGGCACGTGCTTACCAGCCAATGATTGTATTTACGTCTGTCGGAATCGAACACTGGTTCGACATTAGAGGGTGATGTCAGGGCTTCTGAAAAGGGACAGAAAAAGGAATGCGATGGCTTTTCTCCCCTTCTCGCCTCTTGCGTGTCGTTTCCCCAGAATGACAGGAGAAGACATTCCGTTACTAAGCACTGTGCAGTCAGCTGTTCTCTGTGGCTTTGACATGCAGGGAGAGCTGAACACAGAGGGACACACATGTTCCTATGCTGAAACATCCTGTGACTCAGAAAAGCCCATTGTAGCTCGCCACCCCCCCACCCCCACGGCGAGGCGTCGGTTAATTCTCTTCATTCCGGTTTCCTGTTCTGGCCTGAGAGTTTCTCTTCGGGAGCTCGGAATTCGCCCAGACCCACCCGTGGTCCTAAACGTCTCCCCCGAGGACTTTCCTCTGGGCTCTGCCTGATAGCATCCACGTAGCGGCTCCGCGTGCAACGCCCCGCGAAGGGTCTAGACCTTCAACTGCCAGGACCTGGTGGATCCCGGCGTCGCCTCTTTTCAGTTGCCTGGATTCTCTGCTCCCACACTCGTTTCTTTCCTTTGCTTGCTTTCCACCCGTTTTAGATGGCGCCGTCACGGAAGAAGACCTTGACACGAGGGTTTGCTGCAAGTATTTATCACAGAAACTCTTCCCAGGGGAACCAATTGGTAAGGGAGTGAGGGAGGCCAGGAAAAGCGGGGTGCAGGCGAGACCCCGACACAGCGATGCTCAGGCGATGCGGGCAGGGCGGACCCTCTAACGCGTTCGCTACGTCGGTGCATTTGTGAGGCCGCCTGTCACCTTGGACAGCAGTGACACGCTAGACCTCTTTTGCTGTATCTCATCGATCGTATGCCGTTGATCAGCCATGCTTGCGTTCGTAGGGTTTTTCAAATAAGGTTCGCCTCCAGGAATATCTAACAAAAATGAAATATGAAAAAAAGAAAGACTGAAAAGTATTCCTATTTACGTCACCACAGCCCCACCAGCAATCTAAGAAATTAACGGCATAAGTACGTTTCAAAGTCGAGGTTGTGCCTTTTCTTTGAAAACAGAGAAAAAAGGAAAATAAACAGAAATAGCCAGTCATAGCTTTCGTAATTGGATATTTGTGATAACCTCGAGTGCGTCTATTAAGGAGATGGGAGAAAATGAGTAAGAACTTAATATTTATTGAGAATCTCAAGAGTCGGTGTGTAGAAGTGACCTTGCTGAATCTCCACAGCCACCATTATGGTCGAATGATACTCTTTATCTTATTGACCAATCCACTAAGGCTTAAAATAGTCACGTAGCCTGTAAGCAGTGAAATCGAGATGCAAATGTGGGTTTCCTAACGCAAAAATGCAGTCTTGCTTTTCAATTCATACCAGCAAACGGAGGAAAATAGATACTGAATGACAGAAAAATATACTCAGGAGCGATGTATTTGAAATCTGTTGCTTTACCCTAATTCTAAAGGAAA
>NW_006431956.1:3228-18738 GCF_000325575.1 Pteropus alecto | reverse complement strand
CGCTCTTAACTTCTGCCAAATATTTAAGCGATGTTGGACTATACACACAAAGTCATATGTTTTTGCTGTAAAATATGACACCGCCTGAGTCATGAGTGTGAATTTTGTTACCTAGTTATACGTTGTATACACTTTCATTCACTTACACGCTCATTCAAAGAATTATTAAGCATTTACTATGTTTTCTGGGGAATAGGAATAAAAAGACAACTGAGCATCATCGCTACCATCAGGAAGAGTTTATGATCTAGTGGCGGGAGCCAAATAAGTTTGCTAAAGTGCCATCTACCGGGTTAGAAGTTGTACTCTGTATCATAAGAGCATAAGCAATGGAAATGTCAGTCTTGAGGACAGGCTTCGTCAAGGAGGTCATGTTTGATAAAGCCTATACGATTAACCCATTTCCCGTCGACCCCCAGAATACTTGCCGATGGTGCTTGGGGCCGCAGCGCTTACCCCGAGATAACTCGCCGATCACAGTCCTAACATCGCCTCCAAAGTTTGCGGTGCAATATCTCTCACTTTTATTATTATTTTTGCTTCGCTCTAGCATATCGGTAATCTTGGAAAACAGATGACATCATTCTAATTATAGCATTTTGTTTTTAGTAATTTGATCGCCGAAAATATCAAATCCTAGAAAACGTGGCATTCTTACGTGTGATGTTAATGAGCGCTGGCAGCGAGCTGCACTTTTTTTTTTCTAAATGAGAAGAGGGTTTTCATAAATGTTTATCAGCTGGAAGGGAAAAAAGGAAATATTAAGAAAAGGCAACAGAAGAAAATCAAAGGGATCAAAACAGGTGAATCAGCGTGATTTGTAACCAAAATAGCAGTGGAAACTCACCAGAGTATCTATGACACATATTCGAAGCAGTAACAGTCCAGTGTTAAATATGTAGTTTAAAGAATTCAATTCCTTGTAAAACATTTGAGAAATCGTCAAAGGCAAGGGAGTTTTCATTCTTTTTGGTGTGTTTAGTATACTTTTTATTGAAGGGAAAATACTTACAGGAAAGAAAACACCTTATGTGAACCGCGTGAATTGTCACAAAGGGGACGCCCCTGTACCATACCACTGGTCAACCAGAGGAGCATGGCTCCCCGCCCGCCCCTGTCCCCACATCTTCTCTTCGAGGGCGAAGTGGCCACGTGACAGAGATCCAGCTACACAACACAGTGAGAGGACCCGATGCAGACCGTGGACGGGCATGTCCATCAGGAACGCTGGCTGGTCCGCTGTGACAGGTCCTCCACGACGGCAAGACGTCAACGACGACGGAGGCCGAGGCCGGGAGAAACGGGTCACCTGGGAACTCGCCACCTCTTCCATCAGCTTTTCTGTCGGCCGATAGCGGCTCTAGGTAATAACGTCTACTAATTAAAAAAAAAGGGAATGAACCGCTTACACGTTCTGGTTCCCATGTATGTCTAAGGTCTGATGACCGCGTCCTGTGGTGACCGCGTCCAGTCTGCTTTCCGTTCTCACTCGCGCGGACGGGCTTGTCCTGCGTTACTGTGTTATGACATCGCTCACGTTAAAACAACCCCAACTTAAACGTTCACTCCCTGTGCCTTTAAATGCTGACTACGAATTCAGTTGAAAAAAAAAATGTTTTTCCCTCTTACAGTTACTGAGCAAAGGAGGAGGAGGTCTGAGCGACTTACCCATAGTCTCCTTCCCAGTAGGTGGAGACGCTGGCGACCGTCATTTCTGAGCTCCAGCAGGTGCCTCACTGCGGGACCGGCTCGGGCCTCCGTGCCTAGCAGAAAGTCGCCCCAATTAGATTTGCTGTGTCCGCTGAGCCCCCCCGGCCCGCTGAAGGCAGGAGGCAGCCCACGCGGAGCCAGCAGGCTGCACACATGGACCAGGACGCTCGTCCTTGGGGTTCCTCCAACCACTGACAGAGGAGGGGTTCGGCCTCTGGCAGCACCTCCGACTGTGCTGGGGGAGCGAGCTGCTTCTGACCACAGCCCCGGATCCAACTTCAGACGGACACTTCCCGTCCGTGGTCTCGGCTCCGACCGCAGAGCCGGGCGAGAAGAAACGCAGAGACGTAGCTGGCAGCCAGCTTCTCTCAGGACTGTGCCCCCCTCACATGTGCAGCTCTCGAGGTTCCTGGTCGATTCGCCACGTGGGAACCATCAGGCCCCAGAAGTGACACGAGCGTGTCACAGAGGACACCCCCACTGAGCTGGGTCGCAGTCCTTGTTCCCGCGGTGGTGGGAACCGGGTCGAGATGGCCTGGACCGCAGGACACGGGCCTGAACCAACCTCCTCGCCGTTGATGCCTTCGGCCCGATGACGCTTCGTCGTGGGGGCCGTCTGGGCACCGCTGGTGATCAGCAGCACCCCTGGGCCCTGGGCCTGGGTGCGAGTGACCCCCATTTGTGACGACAGAATGCCTCCAGAGGCGGCCCATGTGCCCCGGGCGTCAGGCAGAATCACCCCACTGAGAGACAGGCGTGGGAGATAGCCCTGAAGGGAGGGTTTTCTCTTGCCCAGGAAAACGTTTTCCCTCTTCCCTTGTCACTTTTTAATTAGCTGCTTGCCACGCAGAGCCCACAGAAATGGTCAACTGGATTCCCAGTTCTGTGACTTCTCCCTGCGTTTCTGCCATCGGGGAGGGCTGAGAGTGGACCATCCAACAGAGCGGTCGAGGTTGAGGGTCAGCCAGCCCGAGAGGTCCCCGAGTCCCCGAGCCCAGCGGGGTCAGGCTGCCCCAACGTCCTGGGCGTCAGTCAGTGTGGGAAACGGCACCAGGATAGTTCAGATCACAAGGCCAAACAGCGTGATCCATTTTACAAGACAAGTTCAAAAAGTGAGCCCAGTTTTAAAAATTCACATTTTTATTTTTATCCAGAACTCTGATAATTCCTCCAGAGATGAATGATTCTTTCTCAGAGGGGAAATATGAAGCCATTTAATATTGGCCTTCTAGTGCTCGAAACTGTTCCACCGCTGTGAACTCATTTATTATTTTAAGCTCCTAAAAAAGAATGGAAGAATTTAGCAAACTCCCACGTGACCGCATATTGTGAATAGAACAACTCAGAGGTCTACCCTTCCGAGAAGATACTGAAAATTGTCTAGAGACAATGCCCATTCAGTTAATTTTTAATTTTAGGACTTTCAAAATGTCACAGAGGATCATCAACACCAACAAGAAACAAATAACGTGGGTTAAAAAGTGGACAGAGAACTTGAATAGACGTTTCTCCAAAGGCGACATACAAAAGGCCAAAAAGCATATGAAGAGATGCTCGGCATCACTGATCATTAGGGAAATGCAAATAAAAAGGACGATGAGATCCCGCCTCACCCCCGTGAGGATGGCCGTTATCAAAAAACAATAGACGTCGATGCGGACGTGGGGAAGTCGGACCCTCGCGTAAGATGGTGCCGCCGCGGTGGAGACGGAGTGGCGGCTTCTCCGCCAGTTCAAGATGGAACTACCACATGCCCCCGAAATCCTGCTCCTGGGTATTTACCAAACAAATCAAAAGCAAGGACGTGAAGAGGTAGCCGGAGACCCACGTTCACAGTGGCAGCGGCCACAGCAGCCGAACGCGGCGGCAGCCCCAGCGGCCGATGATGCGTGATGGATAAACGAAGTGTGGTCTGTATACATAGAACAAAACACTATTCAGCCGCCAAAAGCAAGGAGATTCTGACACAGGTGAACATGGATGAACTTCGAGGATGATATGCTGAGTGAAGTAAGCCAGTCACAGAGGGACAAGCGTTCCTGTCTCGGGATAGCTCCCCCCGAGCCTCCCCAGAGACTGAGGCTCGCCAGACGGGGGGCCCCGTGACGCCAATGGGAGAACGAGTGAGCCGAGCTGCGGTTACGTGAGATGGAGCCTGAGCCGGACGCAGGCAGCTGGCATCTTCCTTCCTTGAGGCCTGAGGACGGTCAGCAGTTAACCCGATGAAAGGGACTCTGGGAGCTCAAGACAGTGAGACCGATGTACCGACGTGCTCGACAGGATGAAGACCTGCTCAGTGGAGGGGCCAAAGGGAGCTGATGTCGCTAAAACACGGGAGAGGAGTCGTCAGAGGCACAGGGTGCGCGAGGCAGAGGTTAGACAGAGAGACTTCGGGGCCACGAGCAGCCTCTTGGCTTTAAAAGGGAAGGAAAAAACGGGTTTTGGAATGAGGGTCACATGATAGCAATTTTCATCTTGAGAAACCATCTGGCTACAACATGCAGACGTTAACCCAGGACCGCTGGAGTGATGTAGGGACAGCCGGTAGGGTGTCGGGGCCGGAGGGGGTGGCAGGGGGGACTGGGGGTGGGGGGCACGGGGGCGAGCGTGACACGGCGAGACACCGCGAGGGGACTGCAGGGCTGCGGATGGGGGGCGGTGCACGTTAGAGTCAGCGAGGTTGGGGTGACAGAGGCAAGCGTGTGAGTGACCAGGAAGAGAGCGTGGTCCAGAGAAGGGACAGAAGGGTCCCTGGGATGGCCAAAACAGTGCCGTGAGAAGACGCCTCGAGTGAGCTGTCCGCTTGAACTGAGGAAGCGAGACGCACGGACACTGTCGCTGGCCTGGGGTCCTGGTGACAAACAGGGTGACAGTGGAGTGATGGGGGTGGCAGCCAGGCTGCAGAGAGTTAAGACGTGGAAGCCGGACATCCAGCCAGCGTTCGTGAGACATTTGCCGGGGACCAGAAATTGGGAGAGACGTTGGTCCGCAGCCGAGGAGGGATTCTGTCCGCTGTCTTCTCACGTGCCGTAAGAGAAACGTATTTTTAGAATATTACGTTTTCCTACCTGTGCTAGTAAAACATGGTCTCTGGCAGCTGTTTCGTCATCAGAGTCCCAGGACAGGGTAAAAGCAGACGCCCCTGAGGGCGGGAGAAGGCGGGGAGTGGGGGAGGCCTCGGGCGCAGAGGAGGGACTGCAGCCAGCTCTTCTGGACAAGTGGGGAATGAGACGGGGACAGGTGCGTCCTCTGGTCCTCCGTCAGAAAGGGCAGCGTGTCGAGGGACGCTGAGAGGCAAGGGGCAGGCACTGACACCCCTTTGGGGCTGTGGGACCGACTGGCGGGGCTCCCGCTCAGCGCTTGCCATGCCCCTGTGAACAGAGCGTGTGTGGGGGAGCCTGGTGACCTTCCCCGAGACATCCTGGTGTCCTCTGCAAGGTGGCAGTGAGGCAGACGCTCTCCTTTGCTCAGAGGAGTGGCCGAGAGGAGGCGGATGGGCACACAGCCACGTGCTTGCCCAGGCCTGCAGGGAGGGCTGTGGATCCGGTGGGAGAGGGATCCAGGCTCCAGGATGACCACGAGGACCAGGGCGGGGCTGGCAGTCCAGTCCAGCCACCGCGTCATGGGAGTGGACCCAATTCACCGGTGTGGGGACGGCGGCCCCGAGCTGCTGGGGGACAGGAAGGTTTCCATGGAGATGCCCGCAGCTGGGGACCGGCGCGCGGAGCTGAGACCCTGGTGCAGGGCCCTCTCCCTGCCCTGAGACCCCAGAGGGAACCCAGAGAGCACCCTGCGGGGCGGGGCGGGGCCCGAAGGAGCTCCAGATGTGGGATCCGAGCCCAGATGTGGGATCGGAGCCCAGACATGGGATCGGAGCCCTCCAGATTGGGCCTCAGCTTTGAATCACGTGGACTTCCATCCTCTGCACGCCTGGATGTGACAGGTCACCTCGGGGCCTCACTAAAACGGGGACGCTGGGCACATCTGAGTGGTAACCAGGAGCGGCCGAGCGAGGAGCTGCTGAATCTAAGGAGAGACGCTTCGGTCCCAGGCCACGAAGGTGCTCGCGCCAGCAAGTTTAAACGTTTGATCCCAGCTCTCCCGACCCCAGAAAGCGTTTCCTGCGCAGTCGCTTTGAGACTGTGGCTCTCATTTCCCTGACGCCTCTGCCTCTGCCCCAGCGGACACTCCGAGGCCCGGCGTCAGCTGCTCCTGGAGAAGGCGTCTGTGTCACGTCGCGGCCCGCAGCTCCTGTGGAGTAGAAGTCCCTCCATGCGCCTGCGTCAAAGTCACCTCCTTAGGGCAGGTGTTCAAATGCCCTCGGTTCGTCCAGGCGCCGGCAGCGGGCAGTGCCCCTCGCCCCGCCGTGTCAACGTGAAGACCGTCAGGAAGCGGCCCGGCATCTTTGTCGCCACTGAGGCAGTCTGGTCCGAGGCTGCTCACAGGCCAGAGTTCAGCCTCAAAACGAGACGGGCACACGGGAGCCCAGCGTACGCCCGTCCTGTGTGGCAGGGCGTCTCCTCCCCGCCACCCTGTGCCCTCGGGCTGGGACCTGGCAGCCCGGCTCGGCCACGTGCGTCCTCAGTGCCAGCATGTCAGCGCTCCCCCATGCACGGCCCAGGACAGAGCCGACCACGCGGTGCAAACGACGGCGGTCCCCGGGTCACGTCGCCGTCGCGTGCTGCCGCTCGTCCGTCGGGGCGATGCCCTTGAGATCAGAACAGCACACGGACGAGGACACTAAAGTCCACGTCTGACGGCGAGGCCTATTCCTCGCACGGCCAGTGAGAGTCCCAGGTGAAGCCGGCCCGTGGCCCAGGTGGGCCGTGTGTTGTGTCGCGCTATTTTCCAAACACCATGCGACGAGGCTGTGATGAAGAGGTTCTGGAAACCTGTGCGGACGGGCACCTGCCATCCCACACCCGCGCGCCCGTTCTCGGAATCGCCTCTGGATGCTTCGGAAGCAGCCGTGGAGCGGCGTCGCCGAGGCGACGAGAAGAGCTGGGAGGAAGCCCTCCGCCGTCACGCCCGCAGTCCGGCCGGGGCCCCGCGTCCGCACATGCCCACTAGCGATGGCCCGGGCCAGAGGTGACGGAAGGACGAGCTTCCGGTCTCTCCGTGGGCCCCAGCTGACTTCCTCGCCCCGCAGGCACCTTCCCGCCCTGTGGACTTGACGCTGCAGCGCAGACGCCAGGACAGCAGCCCCGCAGAGTTGCATAACCAGCCCCCACGCTGGCGCGGTCGGACACCCAAACACCCACCTGCGAGCTGACCGCCCCCTCGCCCCCCGTCCCCCGGCCCCGTAAGCCTGACCGGGAGGCTGTCGGCGGACTCCGCGTTGTCCCAGGCTTTCTGGTCTGATTAGCGTTAAAGGCGCCAATGACCTGTTTCCAACGGTGCAGGGCATTCGGCTCGTGATGGCAAAACAGTTATTCCGGTGACTGCTTCGCGTTCCTGCAGGTACGTGCCTATTGAGGACAAGTTCTGGGCAGCCAAGTAGTTACTGATGTTGAGAACATTCTGATGAAAGCAGAGTATAATTGGGTCAATCGGTTATTCTTACTCTGCTAATTCAGGAGAAGAAAATATTGAGTTCAGGGCTTTGAATGCTCATATCGAGGTCTATTTAAGGACTTAAAAGCTTCTAGATCACCGCGGAAGAAATCCCATCTCCTGTTTGCAGCCCGAGGACCAGGACTTCTGGAAATGATACCTATAGTCTCATCCTGCAGTGGATAAGTTACAGCCCAAATTCACTCCCAAGCCCAGAGGGTCTCTTTTTAGTAAAATCTGGATGTTTATTGAAAAGATACGGGATTTGGAACTTGGGCATGGGTTCATCTGAGCAAATTCTGACGAAGCTTGAATCTAGGGGTCTCGAGCCCTTGATTTTGGCGGCCTCTCTGCCTTCTTCGCCAGTAGAGGAGCTCTCACCCCAGCGTGGGGGACCTTGTCCCCTTCCACGATGACCCTCTGATGCGCTGCGTGCCTGGCGACCTCGTTAAGGCCTACTCCCATCACGCCTCCTTTCTTCTGCACCTGTAACCGGACTCAGGCCCCACACCTGCGATGGGTGTGACACACACCGACGAGCGTGGTCTGGATCCAGCAGCAGCCCAGGGGCTCAGGATGGAATGACTCTTAAGGGTGCAGGCTCGAGACAGGAGGAGCAGACGGTGGGCCGTCTGGAGCTGCCGAGGGGGTTTGCCGACCCGCTGCTGTAGCAGGAGCGGCCTAGACGATTCGCCTGGCAGGCTGGCCGGCTCGCGGACCCAGCGGTGGCCCCCACGGCATAGTGGGGGTGTCAGGATCTTCTCAGCGTGCTGTGGAGAAGGCACGCAAAGGCTTGAGAGGGTTGGGGTGCAGAAGTGGGTTCCCCAGGGTGGCCTCTTGCACCCCGGGGCGTGCCGCTGGTCCCCATGGACTGCAGCAGACACTAAGCTGTAAAGCTACCAGCCATGCTGCCCGTTACCTTCCTAAAGACTTTCGAATATTTTCTTACGACTCAGGAAGACCGGCAAGATTGGCTCTATTCCGATTTTTCTGAGCTGAGAAAACTGAGGTTCACTTAAAATTACACATTTTTGTATTGATAAAAATAGTACGTATATCTGTATAGCCACCACTCCAGATGGCTGAACGCTCAAGATAATAATAGATCAAGAGTACATTGCATTTGATTATAAGCAGTGCATTTAACCACATCTAACAATAAATATTAAGCAAAGACAGCTCAGATTTCAAACTTGAAATAGTCTAAGTAAGTAAGGTCCCACCAAGCTATGTTAAGAATATATATCTGCGGTAAAAACACCTCATGGCTGCCGTCACACAGAGTGAGAGCTGTGGGGAATGGCTTGCCTTTTTCTTCCATTAAAGGGCAGAATTTTTTTGGGGAAAAAAAAAAGATGGTTCAATTTCCTCCCTCCAAGTCGCCTTTTTAAAATAACATAACATAATACATATTTTGACACGACTCCGCATGACTCAGAGGCCCTTCTGAAAATAAGACCTGAGCACATTCGTGGAGACTGAATCACTTCTAACCTCGGGAGCCGGACGAGGGTTCGTGACTGGGGTACGTTCTAATGGGGAAGCCCCGACTGTGACGACGACCCTGACACCCCATCAGCTGTCTCATCCCCCGAGGGCTGGACGGGCTTCGTTTTCCATCTTTTCTCATTTCCCCGCCAGAACGAAAGACAACCCGTGTAAGTAAAGTCTACCCATCCCCAGGAAATCCATATATATATATATTTTAAAAAGTAGCTTCCGGAAGTATGAGACATTCTCCTTGAAGCGTTTTAGCTGAGAGACGCATGTGTCCTCCGGGTTAGTTATTCCTTCTCCTGGCCCCGTAAACTTTTTGGCGAAAGTCGAGGACGATTCGGCATTTTTCTTCTGATTGAAAACGGAGAAGTCCAGTGCGTAGCGCTGGCGCACACGGACTTGTCTGCCCCGTCGCATGTCACGCGGCAGTGGCTTCCGTTGGCGCGACCCCGGCCAGCGTGAGGCCCATGTGTTCGAGGCCCGTTGTCTAGTACAGCAGGACAACGAGACTTGAGCCGAGACCTGGATTTGAATCTTTTTTTCCGCCAGACTGCAGCTCTCCATCTCTTTATTCGAAAATCGGGGATGAGGAGTAGTAATTAGCTCCAGTGCGAGGAAAGGGAGTTCCTGCTGGTGGACGCGGTTTCCGGGTCTCACGGGCTGTCCCCTCGGTGCCACAGCTCTGGAGGGACTGACTTCCTCCATTCTCGTAGTCCGTGTCTCCTCAGTGACCGGACCCGGTAGACAGAGAAGTGTGACCGCTTCCGGGAGCAGTGTCTTTCCCCCCGCTGCACAACGAGTAACATTTATGTCACTTGTTTTAGACATTGGTCCATTCGAGAACCATATTCTTTCCCGTGGCATTTGGTTAAGTCAGCCTGAAATGGTGATGGCTTCTCAACTCAGCACCCGCCCCAAGGTCCCTCCCTCCCTCCCCTCGTCCTCACCCCCAGCCACGTTAAAAGGCTTTTAAGAGCAGGTCATCTCTTTGACCCCATCCTGGACAGCCAGCTGGTTGAGCCGTGGGATAGAGGAAAGAATTCCTGCCTGAAACGTCAGCGTCCAGATGTGCCCGCGCTCAGAGTTGGTCCAGAATGTCACATCCTGGCGGGAAGTGACTGAATGTGTTTTGTCCCTGTTCAAGGTCCTGTTGACAAAAGCAGGTGCTGCAGGTGTTCCTCCGAAATTATCACACGGTGACCGTTCTTAGCCCAAAAGAAACGTAAATATTATCATATCTCATCTTCCGTGGACCTTTTTGAAGAGTTCGGCGCTCTGTTTTCACTGACCGATGAAAACGATCAACCCGTGCGGGCCAAGTTTAATGATAACAGCAATGACGGTGACCTGCTCTCTGTCACTCAACTCCTCAGCTCCATCCCTTGACTTTTTAACAGCAGCCACAGTATTTGACAGGAGGGACACAAACTGGTTTCCACGCGTTTCTGCCCCCCGCCCTCCTCCGGCCCCTGCTGGCCCTCCGCTCTGCAATGAAAGAAATCAGTTGGAACTCGGCTGCCTTGCCCTGGAGGCAGACATTTTTCACAGCTTTAACTTACTCAGAGGAAGATTAAAAAAAAAAGGGGGCTGACGCACAGCCAGCAAACAAGTGACCGCACAAAGGCCCCCTGTGCTCGAAGACGAGAATGCTGGCGAGCCCCGCACACTGCAAATGTCTGTCCCTTGAAACCCAGAGAGGGCCGACCCCTGGGGCCCTTCTAGGAGTGAGCGTGTGAGTGTGAGTGTGAGTGTGAGCGGGCGGCGAGGGCTCCCACACAACAGGAATTCCGCCCAAACTATGCACTCCTCAGGGGAGGACAGGAAAAAATGTGTTTGAAATGTCACTACGGAAACCCAGACACATTATCTTTGCCAGAGTACAAAAGACAGTCGAGTTAGCGACTGACTCGAAATGACGAAAGCAGAGACCGGGCCTCCGATGATGCCGACGAGGCGCAGAGGGGAAGCAGGGTGGGCTTGTTCCGAAGCCCCGGGGAGAGCCGGGCGCCTCCCTTTGCACGGCCCGGGGGGGTCCCACTGCCCTTTTTCGTGTCCCTGGCTCTCTGCAGGCAAAGAAGAAACCGTAAAGGCACGTCAGTCTTCCCGCTCAGAGGTTTTGGCCGTCATAAATTTATCTTTCAAATATCAAAATTTCTGTTCTTTCTTTGACATCTGTAAAGTGCGTTGTGTCAGTGTTCAGCACATAGCTGTAAGAGTATGTTCTGATCCCAGAAGTAACATATGTCTTGACCTCCAAACTCTTACTCCAGGAAGACGCATGATGTGTGCACATACATGTGTATTACGTGTGTGTGTGTGTGCGTGTGATGTGTGTGTGTTGTGTGTACGGAGCCCAAAATTTTATGCAGCAGCTTAGTTTCATTTTAATGCCAGTTAATTTTTAGCATTATAAAACAGCAAATTGCTCTCTAAAAATAAATCGAAATATGTTTATATTTGTGAAGTTTAGGCAATAATAGCACCATCTGCAGCATACTCCAGCTAACAGGTTACCAGCTTAATCTAAAGACAACAGAAGCAGTAATTCGTGTCATCGTAGGAACCGTCTCTTCTTCCCGAGGCATGTGTGACGTGAGTGTTACTTCGGTGTGAGCCAGCCTGGCTTCAATCCACTTCGTCCTCAGGGTCTAGTCCTCAGCTGCTTCTTCGTGCTCTCATGTATTACTCTTCTGCTCTTGCATTTTGGTCACCAGGTTAGACATTCAGACCATTAAAATATAAAGATAATTCTTTTTAATATCGTCAGCACGGAAGAGCCTGCAATCGGCTCCTTCACCCAGCAGCCGAGCGATGTGGATCATCTAAGGAAGGCGCCCCCACCCCCACCCTGGGGAGGCATTCTGCTTCTGCTGAATGTGTGTGTTAGAGGCGATGGCGACTCTTTCCGTGGTCTCGTAAAGCAACAATGCACATTTGGCACTTTGTATCCACACGTGTACATGACTGTATCTTCACAGATGACACACGTACTCTTTTCACTTGATTGATGTTTTTTTCTTTTTTGGCTGACAGCTCAACGCAGATGTTCCAGGAAACCAGTGTATAACCCAAGGGACTCAATGAGTGTATGACCCGAACCAAAACCCACGTTCAGTAGAAATATTTGGCTCTGGTACTCGAGACACCTGGAAGTTGGTGGACATGACAGGCATAGATTATCTGTGGATTAGATCTGAAAGAAACCAGAACCCCGAAGTTTGTAAGCATAGGCATAAAACTAATTCAAACCACTTATGTGAAGGCTAAAGAATGAATTAGTAATTTTTAAGAAAAAAATAAAACAGGACAATAAGACAAACTTTGCAGGAAACAACGATGGCAAATTAGAGGTTCTGACATGCAAGGCTGAAAACCCTGTAACCAAAGAAAAGGGTCTCGATTTTCATTAATCCATGAATTTTAAAGCATTTATTAAATATTTAGACGGTAATGACTTCAATACTGGTCGGCCCAAAACATACACTGTTTAGTGGTGGAGTTTGCGACAGATAATTCTGACGCCCTAGTTCAAAGTCTAAATTCGATCACGCTGAAGACAAATTCCAGGAATTTAAGAAAATATATATTGTTTATAATCCTAACCCATGGAGTATGGAGGTGGTAGTTGCAATATCCAGAGAGATTTACACCTTATAGCACTAGGCGGACAAGAAGCACTGTCCGTCTTGGAGAAAAGCAGAATTTGGGGCACAGAGAAGAGCTTTTTAATAGACTTTCACAGCACCCAATAATCATCTGAATACGCTTAGAATAAATTTCAAATAACACACTTCGAATTAAAGACCATGCAGAAGAAAGAGTTTTATTACCAATACGCACCCATTGAACAACATGTAAAGGGGAGCTGAACGCTTGGGCCAAAGCATTTAAAAATACCGCCGTTTAAAAGCGTACATGCTATAAAAATGCAGGACACAGGTGCTTCAGGAAAGAGTCGCTCAGGGTGCTTTAGCTCCCACCCTGACAATCTCTTTTTCTCCGTCAGAACGCAGAGAACTCGGAGAAGTAAATGCAGCAAAATTAACTAACTAACTAATTAATTAATTAATTAAAATTATAACTCGATTTCATTATTCTACTTAAGGCGAAATCAGCTCTCAAGATCAATTAAGTGTGGACAGTTCTGAGGATTAAATAGGCTTTTCCCACCCTATCTTCCTCTCCTCTACCCAGGCTTCTGAGGTTTTAAGTATCTATTTTTATATTTAGGATCGGTCATTTTTGACGTGCATCTATCTGCATAAAATAGCAATAATGACCAGTAACATAATCTTCAGCAGTTAATTTGGCATTTATGATACAAAACTGCCTGGAAAAAAAGCACCTCTAATCAACACACACGCATGCAACCTAATCCATGCCTGGAATGATGGCATTTTTCATTTAATTCGCATCACGTTTTGACCACTCATTTAAAAGTTAGGCAGCGTATTCTAGAACAACCGCGAAACTCGGACGTCTGTGAGGACAGAGCAATGAGCAACCAGCAGACACAGCTGGAAGGGGCGAGGAAAGACACGCAGGGGTGAACCGGCCCGTCGTCCTTAGACACCCTCTTCTGCCCGCCGTGGAAACGGGACGCGGGGAGCAGTGAGCATGGTGGTCTGGGTGTCCGCGTTCGAGATCTCCGATTGCTCCCCTCTGTTCATTGCTGGACGAATCCAGAGATTCCCTGAGTAGCTCTCTTCACAGGGCTGAAAAAATGACACACAGCTCATGATGGGACAGAGAGAGTGATGACGTGTGTCCCCGGCCCCGTCAGAGGGGCGGAGCCACAGGCCACAGCCGTAACCTGCACAGGGGCCCACCAGCTGCCTCAAGCACATCACACGAAGACATCTGTAAACAGGCACGAGACCCGGGGATGCCTCCCCCATTGTACGAGAAATATATGAACCTCCCCCTGGCCCCAGCGTCCCTCCTGCCAAGCCCCTGGAGAGAGCTGCCTCACCCAGCGACACCATCTCCTCACCCTCTCTCACCTTCGCCCTCAAAGCCCCCCAAACCCAGGTCACGCCCTGAAAACAGACGCAGTTTGCTCAGGTCTCCTGCTTGGCTGAGGCAGCCCCGGCCACCAGCCCCGGCCATGAGCGCCGCCATCTCCACGGCTGTCCCGTGGTCTTAGGCCACCCTCGTGTCCCTGCCACTCCCCACACCCTCCTCCCGGGACCATGGCCTCCGGAGCCTCTCCCGCAGCTGTCACTCTGGCACCGCCCACGGCCCCCTGTCCTCAGACGTCGTCTGGGTGGCTCTGCATGTCCCCTCCAGCTCTCGGTCTCAGTCTTGGCCGTCACCGAGACAACGGGAATTAGCGCTGGCTCGCCACTCCGTCCGCGAGTCAGGCGCTGGTTAACAGACGTGGAAATGGAGGTTTCAGATTTGTTTCACAATCGAAATGCCTTTCATGTTCTTGCCGATTATAGTGGAATATATGCTTGGTATGAGAAGCAAAAAGCCTACACACACGCGCACACGCGCACACGCACACACGCGCACACGCACACTCCAGAAGTGTAAATTCAAACGTGAACTCTGCCCACCCCGCAAAAGGTGCCCCCTCCCGGGAGTCACAGCCGCAGATGATCTGATTTTCATTCCCCCGGACGTCCCCCAGATGTGTGTGATGCACTCATGTTTGCGAATGTTATAAAAATGAGATCATGACACGATACTCTTGAAACCCGTTTTGTTTTCCTCCAAATTGTAGCGATAACATGAGTGTGTATGCTGTAAGCCGAAACTCGCCATATTTGAGGCATTACTTATGTGCGCTTTTTGTATCCCAGTTATACCACAATAAAGCTGGAAAAAATTGAAAACAAAAAAAGCGCTGTATATACATAGCAAGTCAGATGCCATGTAGATAGAGCTGATTCACATGGTAGCAGCTCACGCCAGTCCATCATCAAGCCGTCCTGCAGTTGATCTCACAGACTGCCTGGCGGTGGGCGTTCAGTGCTGTTTTATATACACAGAACTAAAAGAAACTCAGACTAAGGTACTTCATGTTTTATTTTTTCACAGCATGAGTTAATTATCAAAATGTAGCTATCGTAAATGATTAAGTATGCTTAATTCCACAGGTAGAATGTCGGTACGCCTGGTGTTGTCCCTGAGGCCCCTTCGACCACCCTCATGTTTTGGGATTCTTTTGTCTTGTCGCTGTTCTGATTGGCTGTTTTCCTCTACGCACTGATTCGATCCTCTGCTTCATCTGATCTGCTGTCGATTCCTCCTAAGGTATTCTTCATTTCCGCTGTAGTCTTCATTTCTGACTAGTTCCCTTTATGTTTTCCATTTCCGCTTTGATGTTTTCTGTCTCTTTGTGCAGGTTCTCACTGAGCTCGCCTACACTTCCCCTAAGTTCACTGAGCACCCTTATAACCAGTGTCTTGAACTCTGCATCTGGTGAGTTGCTCGTCTCCATTTCGTTGAGTTCTTTTTCTGGAGCTTTGTTCTGTTCTTTCGTGTGGGGCATGTTGCTTTGTCTCCCCATGTTGGCTGCCTCTCTGTGTCTGTTTCTGTGTATTGGGTATGACTGCTACGTCTCCCGGTCTTAGTAGAGTGGCCTCATGTAGTAGGTGTGCTACTGGGTCCCACCGGCACAGTCTCCCTGGTCACCTGAGCCGGGTGCTCCACGTGTGTCGCTCTTGTGGGCTGTGTGTGCCCTCCTGTTGTGGTCAAGCCTTGGTTGCTGTTTGCACGTCAGTAGGAGGAGAGGCCCGTCAG
>NW_006431956.1:0-2232 GCF_000325575.1 Pteropus alecto | reverse complement strand
GATTCGACGCTGACGTCCTGTCCTTCTGGCTTGTTGCTTCGATTTGACTGGATTGGCACAGTGACCTGTTAGGTGAAGTGTCCCGTGCCACCCAGTGTCAACTGACTTCTCCCAGGGTTCGGCCTGCATGTTTTAAGGCTAACACAGTTGTTCAGGCTGGTTCCCGAGGAGAAGTATCAGGCTGCGAGGGCCTCTGAGATAATATTTATCAAACAGTCAGGCCAAATCCAAAACAAGTCAAGACCCAAATGGCATATTGTACAATCCAATTTTTTAAAAAAGAAAATTAAATAAGGCAGAGTAGCAAGCAATGCGCATTGCGGAGTAAAGCTGAATCCTGATTGGTGAACTCACAGTTTCGTTGCTGAGCCTGAGTGGTGCCACACCGCAGCATTAAGTGACGTTTCTTGCTGAGGGTTACGGTCCCAACGCTTTTAAGCGTGGCGCCGTGCCCGCGGCTCTGTGTGGGCTGGCTCTGGCTTGTCCCCCTTTGGCCCTGGCTCTGTCTGTGGGCTCCTTGAGAACTGCTGCAGAGGAAAAGAAAACCCTTTTCCACACTATTAAGTCTCTCAAGTCTTTTCCCCCAAATCTGTAGCATAAGGGCTCTTAAACCTCTCTGGGCTAAGACTCCTTGTGGACTCTGGTGACAAACGCAAACACAGATGCACGGTCTGAGACTCTTTGAAGCTGGATCAGCTGTGCGTCTGTTGGTTTCACGGGAATCGAAGGTTAAGAACGTCAGGCTGTCCGATTAACCACGCGCCGAGGTGTGATGTAGTTGGAGGGTGATGCGTGTGAAAAACAGGTACGCTCTAGAGGCGCCCCTTACCTCGTCTGCTCGCTCCGATGCCAGCATTTTACCTGTAATTTTCAGGTCGAATTCTGCCCGATCCAGCACGCTACAAAAGTAGGTTCTTGAATTTGAGGTATTAAAATGATACTGAAAAAAAAAATCGTTGAAATTTCCTGAACTCACACTGCAGAATACCGTCACCTAACACTTTGTCTAATCATGCTTTTCTATACGTGTGATGGTTGGGATACATGGCCAGCGTGGACATTGACTTGGACGTCCTCTCGTGAAGGAGTTTGGGGGATGAGATGAAGCACGTGTGGGCGTGGTTAACAGTCTGGCTTCTCTCGTCCTTTGGATATTTTGTTTCTGTGTCACTTAAGGATGCTAATTCACACCCACAAAGGCGTTTCATTGTATCAGAGACTCGGGTGTTAATTTCACGGCCTGGGAATGGCACCGTCTGTAATGGATCGGAATCAGACAGTGAGATGAGGCTCTCTCCCCACGAGCTGCAGTAAATGAGCCCTGCACATTTCCAGTGATTCGGTTCAGGAACCGAGAGTTGCCTCCTTCCCTCCGATGAGCTTCCAAAGCCACCTGCCCCCCTTCCCAGAATTGTTCCTCTCCCTGGGCTTTCTTCGACCTTTGCTCTGCATCTTTTGACATCTAGATCGTGGGGATGCGACTTTCAATTTTGTGTCAGCGTGACTGGGCTACGGGGAGCCCTGCTTAGGGATGCAGCTAAACAGTATTTCTGGGTGCGTCTGTTTCCGGGTGAGAGCAACGTGTGATTCAGCAGACTGAGTAGAGAAGGCCACCCTCCCCAGTGTGGGCGGCCTCATCCAATGGATCGGAGACCGGACACAGGAAAAGGCAGAAGGCGTCTACTCTCGCCGCCTGCCTCCCAGAACTGAGGTGCGTCTTGCTGGGCCCCTGCTGCTCAAACCTTGGGGTCTGGACCATGACCACGCCAGCAGCTTCCCTGGGCCCCCAGCTTGTGGGCTGGTAGATCACGCTTTTGAAGTAGTTCAGAGCCGGGAGGCTCACTCGAGAGAGCACAGTTTTACAAACATCTCTCATGGGCAGTGTTCTGTGCAATGACTCGCCCAAATTATAAGAACAGGATCTTTCTCTATTCAGTACCAAAGAGAACTGTAACACCCTACCTATCAGATGTGATAACGCTAAGTGAGATGTCACATTTTAAATTACTAATACGTAGATATTTAATGAGTGAAAGCAAGGCAATGTGATATGTGTTTCTAACATGATGTTAAATGTGAAACATTTTGAATCTCATTCAAAAACCTCTTGCTGTACGTTTTTTGGGGGGTAAAAGTGTGTGCTAATCCTTTCTGGAAATACTTCTCTATTAATAGGTCATCTCTAAATTCCTCCCAGGATTCATTCCTTCCTTCCTTCCTTCCTTCCTTCCT
>NW_006431955.1:19567-20786 GCF_000325575.1 Pteropus alecto | reverse complement strand
GTCCAATAAATTTAATTAAAATAATTTAAAAAGATATATTTAAACTATATAATTTAAATAAGTGCTGTGAATAACATCTCAACTATTTGAATTTTCTAGTTTCTGAACATGATATATCCATTTATGTAGGTGTTTAAAAATTTTTAATTCTGAAAAGATTTGTAGATTATAGTGTAGGGATCTTGCCCATCTTCTCCTAAGTATTTATGTTTTCAGATGCCATTGTAGAAGATGTTTAAATTGTTTTTATTTTCCAATGGTTATTGATGCTAATATATAGAATAGCAATTGAATATTTTTTAAACCAAGTTCCTACGAATTTGCTATATTCAATTAGTATTTCTGTTGGTATTCAAGACACAATCCTGTCTGCTAAAAAGAGTTGTTCTTTTTTGGGAGACATAAGAGTATTTAATTTTTCAATTTCTTTGAGTCATTTCAGAAGGTTGTGGTTTTCCTATATTTCACCCATTTTATCTAAGTTATTCAATTCAGTGGCATGTTTTTTCATATCAATCATTTATAACTTTTTATAGTATAAGGGAAATGTATGATATTTATCTGCTTTGATTTCCAAGTGGTAATTTGGATTTTCTCTCTTTTCTCTGTATCACTCTTGAGACAGTTTCACCAGTTTTATTGAAAAAGTACCAACTCTGAACCACAGGATAGGGGCAGGGGGAGAGAGGAGGTAGAAGGGGTAAATGGGTCAAATATGTGGTGACAGAAAGAATTCTAACTATGGGAGGTGAACACACAATGTAAATATTATTTGCTTAACTGTTAAAATTTGTAGCTGAACCATCATATTTCATTAACCAATAACACCATAAAAATATAAATAAATACATTAAAACAGAGAAAATTAAAAAGTACCAACTCTGAGCTGTTTTGATTTTCTCTATTTGATGTCTTTACTTTAATGATTTTAAAATCTTTATTATGTCCTCCCATAAAAAATTTCTATACAAACTATTTCTGTTTCATTAGGGAGCTTCATTATGCTACTCCATCTTTTTGGGAGTGACCCTCTGATATCATCTATGACACAAAGTGCACTTGTGCTGCCATTAGATTGTGTCTCTATGAACATCCAATTGCTTCCGGTAGTTGTTACTCAAATGAGCTGCATCAGGCCACTGTATCAGGGAATTACTGAACCAAAATCTCATGAATGGGTGGTGGGATTAGGGATCTGCCACAGTCTCCAGGCTGCAAG
>NW_006431955.1:0-2555 GCF_000325575.1 Pteropus alecto | reverse complement strand
ATATATATATATATGTGTGTGTGTGTGTGTGTGTGTGTGTGTGTGTGTGTATATATATGTATATATATATATACAGGCTACAAACATTTATTTTCACATGTATTTGCTCAAATATTTACCTTATGTTATTTATGCTAGAATTATGGCTCTTATTCTTAAATATGTTATATTTTATATCCCTATATCCCTATACTTTTAGCTCTTCTTTCTATCTCATCGCTTTTGGAAAATTCCATTTCCTTCTTCCAAGATTTTATAAACTTTAACATCTTGGGTTTTAAAAACTATTTTCAAGGCACTTTTTTAACCCATCTAGAATTTATTTTGTTGATGATGAAAAAATATCTAGGCTTATTTCCCCGTAACAGGTAAAATGCTCTGCCAACATTATTATTAATTTCAGTAATAATTTGAAAAACTGCTATTTGATATGTCTGTCGAGTTTTAAATATCTAGAAGTTTCAATTTTGGAGCTGTTTCTTCTCCTCCTCTTGTCTTTTTCAGACAAAAGTTGACTGAACAGTTTTTCTGGCATGGACTGAGGTCATTCTTGAGTATTTAGCTAGTTGCTGGGTTTTTAAGGAGGGTCCAAGTTGACTTTGCTCATATGAATGTTGCCTTGGCACAGGGATGAATAGAAGGTCAAGCTCTTCATGGTCCTTCTCCTTTTGCATGTGTATATGGGGTGTATAGACAAGTCTCTCCAGTGAGGTCATCAGACTTGTAAAATGAAAGCTTGGGCTCCCCTTGGAAGACACAGAAGCCATCATGACAGACAAGATCTCATCTGATCACAATAGTTTAAAGTCCAGGGTCCCAAGTTGTAAATCCAGACTGCTTCTCCACAACAAGGAAAACAAGCAAGAAAATGAAAGTGCACCCCACACAATGGGAGAAAATACTTGCCAATCATATATGTCATAAGGTGTTAATATCCAAAAATATATGAAGAATTTCTATAACTCAATAGCAAAAATCCCTAAAATAACCCAATTAAAAAATAGTTAGAGGGCCCAAATTTTCCAAACAGACATACAAATAGCCAATAAGTACATGAGAAGGTGTTCAATATTGTTAATCATCAGAGAAATGCGAATCCAAACCACAGTGAGGTATCACCTCATAGCTGTTAGGATGGCTGCTATCAAAAAGGGAAGAGATAACAAATGCTGGTGAGGATGTACAGAAAAGGGAATCCTAGTACGCTCTTGGTGGTAATATAAATTTGTTTATATACTATGGAAGACAGTATGCAGGTTCCTCAAAAAATTACAAAAAGAACTACCATGTGATCCAGCTATCCCACTTCTTTGTGTATATTGAAGAATACAAAATCAGAAGACACATCTGCACTTTCATGTTCATTGAAGAAATTTTCACAATAGCCAGAATATGGAAACTGCATAAATGTCTATCGACAGATGAATGCATAAGAGGCTGGGCTGTGGTATACATATGAACGATGGAATATTATTTAGCCATAAAATATTATTCAGCTATTTGTGAAAACATAGGTGTTGGATGATGAGTGCATTATGCTAAATGAAATGCCAGACAGAGAAAGATGAATATTGTATAATCTCACTTTCATGCAGAAGTGAAAATAACTCATAGAAGGAAAGTGTAGAATGCTGGTTGCCAGAGACTGGAAGATGGGGGAAATGGGCAGATGTTGGTTTAAGGCTATAATCATCCAGTTATAAGATGAATAAGTTCTGTAGAGTCTAAAGTACAGCGTGGTGACAATAGGTAACAATATCGTATTATATACTTGAAAGTTGTGAAGATAGTAGATCTTAAATGTCCTTACCACACAAAATTGTAATTATGTCATTGTGGATGTGTTAACTAACTTCATGGTAATCGTTTTGCAATATATATATACATATGAAATCATCGTACTGTATAACATCGTAAACTTACACTTTATTGTATCTCAATAAAACAGGTAAAAACATAAATAATTAGATTTTATGGATTATAAAAAAGTTGTATGAATTAGAAACACGTTGCTTATACATACTTTACGAACAATTTTTTGGGAGGGGCAAGATACTCAAAATAAATACTTCTATTCAAAAGGAAAGGCTATGTTGTTTCCTGTAGTACAATTCTCAACAATTTTGTAGGCTTTCTTGTCTTCTGAAAAAATTTGATTATTTTGTAGTTTACTCCATTATTCAAGGGCCACATCCACAAATATCATTGAGACCAGGCCTTCTCAGATTCAGGATGAAAGTCTGTGTGCAGTGGATTAATACCCTTAAGCTTCTTATAAAGATTTCTTTGTCTATTTAAGAGAGTTTATGAAACACATTACCTTTCTGAAGTCTCAATAAAGGTTCTTATATCTACAATTTTGAGATGATATTTGTTTCTATGACATTTCTTTGGAAGTTTTTTTGCTCTTTGTAGATGCTTGGGTCAGATTTTCAACTTTGCATACATATAATTCTTTTTTTTTTTTTTTTGAGTTTTTTCTTCTTTTAAAGAAATTATTTTATTTTTTTAAATTAGTTACAAGTATACAGTACATTGGTTATACATCTATATAG
>NW_006431954.1:0-1945 GCF_000325575.1 Pteropus alecto | reverse complement strand
AATCTTAGACCAGAAAGGCAATAACAGATCAATGTCGTCCAGTGGTTATCAAACGTTTATGTTTTTAAAAGCAGAAAGATTTTTTTTTGAAGGATATAAAGGCCAGTCAGCGAAATAGGCATTAGTGAAAATTCTCTCCTTGAAACAGTGCTTAGAATCTTGTTCTCACAGTCCCCTCCCCCTTGGTGGCCTCTAGTTGCTTCTCTGCATAACCCTGAGACTTCAGAGAAAAAGTTCAGTGACACAGGTGCTTTAATTGTATAGATGAAGAAGCCAAAGTGCAGAGAACTTAAACAGCTTTCTCCAGAGGCAAGATGCAAAGACAGGATGATGGTCCAAGGAGACCGAGAATCTGAGTTTTCCCACTCACTGTCTTGTGCTCTTCCCACTGACCCACCAGGCCCTGGAAGGACATGGTTGTTTGATCTTCCCGTTTCCATTAGCAGTAATGACAAGTGTTGGGGAGGTTATGAAGGAAAAGGAATCCTCATATATTGCTTGTGGGAATGCAAATCGGTACAGTCACTATGGAAAACAGTATGGAAGTTCCTCAAAAAATTAAGAATAGAATTAACATATGAGCCAGCAAAACCTCTTCTGAGTATCTACCTGAAAAACTTGAAAACATTTATCCATGAAGATATATGCACCCTGATGTTCATAGCAGTATTATTCATGGTGGCCAGGATATGGAACAACCAAAGTGACCTTCGATAGATGATTGGATAAAGAAGATGTGATGCATATATATAGTGGAATATTACTCAGCCATAGGAAAAGATGAAATACTGCCATTTGTGATGACTTGGATAGATTTTGAGATTATCATGCTAAGCGAAGTGAGCCTAGCAGAAAAAGTTGAGAACCACATGATTTCACTCATATGTGTGATATAAAACTGAAAGCAACAAATGAATAGCACAAACAAAAACTCACAGACACAGACAACAGTTTAGTGGTTATCAGAGGGAACAGGGAAAGGGGGAAGGTAGATAAGGGTCAAGAAGGTCAAATACATGGTGATGGAAGGAGATTTGACTCTGAGTGGTGAACACACAATGCAATATACATATGTTGTATTATATACACTTGAAACGCTTATAATTTTATTAACCAATGTCATACCCATGAATTTAATTTAAAAAAGGAAACCCCCTGAAAGAATAGAAGATCCCTCCTTTGTTTCTTCACTCTATCCACACCCTATCATAACATCCATAATCTATTATTTACCCGCCTGTCTATTGCTCAGCTCTTAAACTGCAAAGCTCATTGAGGAGAAGGATTCAGGCTTTTTCATCTTTGTGTCCACACCAAGGTGCACAGTGCCTGCTTATGCTCAATGTTACAAGCTTTCTTCTCTGCCAGCTGCCCTATCCTGACGTAGATGAGAGGTAATACACGTAGCTTAAACTTTGTAACATTGGACTTGAGACCTTTTTATGGGAGAATAGCTCTTTAGCTATTCAAAACTGGATATAAATTATGCGTTTATGAACTTTAGGCTATTGTAATTTTCTCATGGCCGTTATAGTTTCGATTTGAGACAAAGATTTAAAATAGCTGTATTCTAAGCTATCGTGTTTTCGACAAGTTTCAATGATGTTACAAAGTAGGTTTGTGAGAAAGAAAGGGAAAAAAATGTGATAACTCAAAGCTCTTACTTCATAGTTAAATTCTTATCCGGTTTGACAAGAAACAAACTCTCCAATGATACACAAGAAAGAGCTTTCTGGCTCTCACAAAGTAAATCTAATGTTGACCGGCATCACTGTGTTGTAAGATACACCAAGATCCCAATATGAACCTCTGAGCTACAGATGATAACATCACTCCCTTGATGAAAACATATCTTCCACAGTGTAAATGATAAATTCCATAAGAGCGCTTAGATATGCTTACATGATCTGACCCCTGGCTCTCTCTACAGCACTGTTTCTGTCCA
>NW_006431953.1:0-1393 GCF_000325575.1 Pteropus alecto | reverse complement strand
AACTATTTGTCTGAAAATGTTTTCTAATCCCTGATTCTTTTCCTCTCCTTCGAGAATTCCCATTTTTCTTCTGTTTCCTCTCCTCACGGTATCAGCTAGTTGTATTTCTTCTTCATTCTTTTTCATTTTTTGCTTTCTCTCTTCTTCCTTCTGAGTTCTTTCTTTCTATTATTAGGGAAACATTGGTTAATACAATTATATAATCATCAGGTGTACAGTATAATTTGACATCTGTATATTTTATTGTTTGTTTACCACCCAAAGTCCAGTTTCATTCAGCTACCATATATTTGATCCACTTTGCCCACTTCACCCCCTGCTACACTTCTATATTTGATCCCCTTTACCCACTTCGCCGTCCACCTACCCCCCTTACCCTGTCTACCACCCCTCTTCTTCCCCGCCCCACTAGTAATCACTACTCTATAGTCCTCTGGTAACCATTACTCTATAGTCCATGTCCATGAGTCTCTGTTTGATTGTCCTGCTCATTTCTTGCTTTTAAGATTATATCCCACATATAAGTGATATCATGTGATTTTCAACTTTTCTGTTGGGCTTATTTCCCTTAGCATGATTATCTCGAGGTCCAGCCATGTTGTCACAAATGGCAGTATTTCATCTCTTCTTGTGGCTAAGTAATATTCTACTGTATATATGCACCACAGCTTCTTTAGCTAATCATCTATTGTGGATACTTCGGTTGTTTCCATATCCTGGCCACTGTGAATAATTCTGCAATGAACATCGTTGTGCAAATATCTTTTCGAATATGGGTTTTCAAGTCTTTGGGGTAAATTCGCAGTAGAGGGATTGCTGTATCATATGGCAGATCAATTCTTAGTTTCTTGAGGAATCTCCATACAGTTTTCCGTAGTGGCTGTACCAATTTGCAGTCCCACCAGTAGTGTATGAGAGTTCCTTTTTCTCCACACCCTCTCCAACATTTGTTATTACTTGTCCTGTTGATTATAGCTATTCTTACAGGTGTGAGATGGTATCTCATTGTGGTTTTGATTTGCATTTCCCTAATAGCAAAGTTGAGCATCTTTTCATATATTTTTTGGCCATTCGTATGTCTTCTTGGGAGAAATGTCTGTTCAAGCCCTCTGCTCTTCTGCCTGTTTTTTGATTGGATCATTTATTTTTTTGTTGTTATTGAATTATATGAGTTCTTTGTATCTTTTGGATATTAAGCTCTTATTGAAGGTGTTGCTTGCAAATATATTTTCCCATTCGGATGGTTTTCTCTTTACCTTGTTGACAATTTATTTTGGTGAGGAGAAGCTTTTTAGTTTAATGCAGTCCCATTCATTTATTTTAGCTTTTACTTCCCTTGGTTTTCAGGTCAAATTTACAAAATTCTCTTTAAATCCAAGGTCCTTGAGTTTAG
>NW_006431952.1:0-483 GCF_000325575.1 Pteropus alecto | reverse complement strand
CTCTGCCCAACTTCAAATTATAATACAAAGCAACAATAATCAAAGCGGTATGGTATTGACAGCAAAACAGATCCACAGACCAGTGTAACAGAATTGAAAGTCCAGAAATAAACCCATGGGCAAACAATTGTCAACAAAAAGAGCCAAAGACACACAGTGAAGAAAGGAAAGCCTCTTCAATTTATGTTGCTGGGAAAACTGGAAAGCCACCTGCAGAAGAAAAATACTAGACTGTTGTCTGTCACCACATACCAAAATTAATTCGAAGTGATTAAGGACCTGAATATAAAACCTGAAACAATAAAGTGCATAGAAGAAAACAGGAACTACACTCAAGGACCTTGGACTTAAAGAGGACTTTATGAATTTGACCTCAAAGGTAAGGGAAGTAAAAGCAAAAATAAATGAATGTGACTAACGTCAAACTAAAAAGCGTCTGTATAGCCGTAGAAACCATTAATAAGGTAAAGAGACAACCATCTG
>NW_006431951.1:0-898 GCF_000325575.1 Pteropus alecto | reverse complement strand
TTTGCTTATTGTTTCTAGTAGTGTCCTTGTGGAGTAGTTAGGGTTTTCTATATAGAGAATCATGTCATCTGTAAATAGTGACAGTTTGACTTCTTTGTTTCCTATTTGGATGCCTTTTATATCTTTCTCTTGCCTGATTGCAATTATTAGGACCTCCAATGTTATATTGAATAACAGTGATGATAGTGGACAGCCTTGCCTTGTTCATGATCTTAGAGGGAAGGTTTTTAGTTTTTCACCATTAAGTATAATGTTGTCTGAGGGCTTGTCATAGATAGCATTTATAATGTTAAGTTACTTTCTTTCGATATTGATTTTGTTAAATGTTTTGATCATAAGTGGATGCTGTATCTTGTCGAAGGCCTTTTCTGCATCTGTTGATATTATAAGATTCTTATTTTTTAATTTTTTTAAGAAATATGTGGTGTATCACATTAATCTATGTTGAGCCATCCCTGTGCCTCTGAGATGAAGCCCACTTGATCGTGGTGTATAATCTTTTTAATATGTTGCTATATTCGGTTCACTAGTATGTTATTAAGGATTTTTGCATCTGTGTTCATGAGAGATATTGGTCTGTATTTTGTGTATGTGTGTGTTATCTTTACCAGGTTTTGGTATCAGAGTAATATTGACCTCATAAAATGAATTGAGAAGTATTGCCTTCTCTTCAATTTTTTCGAAGAGTTTGAGGAGAATAGGTATTAAATCTTCTTTGAATATTTAGTAGAATTCACTGGTGAAACCATTTGGTCCTGGACTTACTTTTTGGTTGGTTTTTGATGATCGTTTCAATTTCCATACTGCTAATCGGTCTATTTAGATTTTCCAGATCCTCTTGATTCATTCTAGGAAAATGTATCTTTCTAAGTACTGGTCCAATTCTTCTAGGTTATTA
>NW_006431950.1:0-1132 GCF_000325575.1 Pteropus alecto | reverse complement strand
TTTATTTTTAACACTTTATTAGAAATCAATTTCAAGTTTTGTGGTTTGTAGGGTTTATGCTGAGAAGTCCGACGATAACCAAATGGCTTTTCCTCTATAGGTTACCTGCTTTTTCTCCCTGGCAATTTATTTTTAACACTTTATTAGAAATCAATTTCAAATTTTCTGGCTTGTAGGGTTTATGCTGAGAAGTCCGACGATAACCTAATGGCTTTTCCTTTATAGGTTACCTGCTTCTTTTCCTTGGCTGCCCTGATAATTCTTTCTTTGTCATTGATTTTTGATAACTTTAATAAAATATGTCTTGGAGAAGGCCTCTTTGGTTGAGATAATTGGGTGTTCTGTGAACTTCTTGAATTCCAAGCTCCAGCTCATCCCTTAGATTTGGGAATTCTCATAAACTATTTGTATGAATATGCTTGCTATTCCCTGCTCTTTTTCCTCCCCTTCGAGAATGCCTATTATTCTTGTTTCCTCTCCTCATGGTATCAGCTAGTTCTTGAATTTCTATTTCATTATATTTCCTTTTTTGGTCTCTCTTCTTCCTTCTGATATCTTTCTAGATTTCTGTCTTCAACATCACTGATCCTTTTCTCCATTTGGTCGACTCTATTTTCCAAGCTCACTCTTTCATTTTCCATCTCTTTCAGTGTGTTCTTCATCTCCAGAAGTTCCATTTATATCTTTTTGAGAGTTTCAGTCCCCTTGCTAAAGAACTCATTCTGCTGATCTAATTGTTTTTTCAATTCCTGTAATATTTGATAAGAATTATTTTAGATCTCATTGAGTTTTTTCAGAAACACCATCCTAAATTCTTCGTCATTTAAGTTGCATATTTCTATGTGTTTAAGCTTATTTTCTGGAGATTTTTCTCTTTCTTTCTGATGTGCCTTGTCACCTTGGTTGTTCATAATGTTTAATGGACTATTTCTCCACCTGGACATTAATGGAAGTGTATTTGTTTTTTTTTCCCCAGAGAGAGGATTTATTATATAAAGATCTCTCTTTAGTCTGTTGCAAAGAAGGCATTTTTCTTTTGGTTTCCAGTAGGTGGCCTCTAAGCTTCTTAAATCCCTGCTTTATATAAAGTCTTAATTATGCCTTTTTCTTTTCTTATAAATATTCAATCATG
>NW_006431949.1:0-527 GCF_000325575.1 Pteropus alecto | reverse complement strand
CTTCTATGTCCTAGCCACCATGAATAATGCTGCTACGAACATGGTTGTGCAAGTATCTTTTCGGATATGAATTTCAAAACTTTGGGATAAATACCCAGTAGAGGAATTGCTGGATCATATGGTAGATCAATTCTTAGTGTTTGGAGGAAACTCCTTACTTTTTTCCACAGTGGCTGTACCAATTTGCACTCCCACCAGCAGTGTATGAGGGTTTCTTTATCTCCGTATCCTCTCCAACATCTGTCATTAAATGTCCTGTGGATAACATCTATTCTAACAGGTGTGAGATGATACCTTTATGTGGTTTTGATTGGTGTTTTTCCTAATAGCTAGTGATGTTGAGCATCTTTTCATACGTTTGTTGACCATTTGAATATCTTCATGGTAGAAGTGTCTGTTCAGGTCCTCTGATCATTTTTTGATTGGATCATTTGGTTTTTTTTTGTTGTTGTTATTAAGTCGTATAAGTTATTTGTATATTTTGGATATTAAGCCCTTATCAGACGTATTGCTTGCAAATATATTTT
>NW_006431948.1:0-656 GCF_000325575.1 Pteropus alecto | reverse complement strand
TAAGGTGACCATATATATAACTAAGGTATATATGTGTGTGTGTGTGTGTATACACGTATATATAACTATCCTTTACAAATTCATAACCACATGCCAAAGATTCAGAACCAAAGTACATAACATAAAACAAAAAGAACCAGAGGGAAACCCACAAAAGTCAACCAAAATAAAGGAAACAGAAACACAATGACAAGGAGGCAATGGAAACACCGAGCTAAAAGAAAACAAAAGATAAAATGGCTATAAGAAGACCTCATATTTCAATAATAATCCTAAATATAAATGGACAGAACTCACCAATAAAAGGGCACAGAGCTGCAAATTAGATAAAAAAACAAAACCCAACCATATACTACCTCCAGGAGACACATCTCTGCTCCAAAGACAAATATAGACTCAAAGTGAAAGGGTGGAAAATGATATTTCAAGCAAATGGCTTTCAGAGAAAAGCAGGAGTAGCAGTACTAATATCAGATGAAATAGACTTCAAAATAAAAAAAAGAAGAAAGATACTGAGGGACACTTCATAATGATAAAGGGAATCATGCACCAAGAAGACATAACACTTATTAATATCTATGCTCCCAATCATGGAGCTCTGAAACATATAAAGTAATTACTAATAGAACTAAAGGGAAAAACAGGCCAAAACACTA
>NW_006431947.1:0-433 GCF_000325575.1 Pteropus alecto | reverse complement strand
CTATTGTAGGACACTACAGTTGCTTCCATGTCCTGCCCATCATAAATAATGTTCCTATGAACATCAGTGTGCAAATGTTTTTAGATATGGTTTTTCAAGTCTTTGGGGTAAATACTCAGTAGTGAGATTGCTGGATCATATGGTAGATCAATTCATAGTTTTTTGATGAACTTCCATACTGTTTTCGATAGTGGCTGTACCAATTTTCAGTCCCAACAGCAGTTTATGAGGGCTCCTCCTTCTCCGCATACTCACTAACACTTGTTATTCTTGTCCTGTTGATAATAGCCATTTTAACAGCTGTGAGATGGTATCTCATTGTGGTTTTGATTTGCATTTCCCTAAGAGCTAGTGATGTTGAGCATCCCTTCATATGTTTTTTGGCCATTTGTATGTCATCTTGAAAGAAGTGTCTGTTCAGGTCCTCTGCCCA
>NW_006431946.1:0-671 GCF_000325575.1 Pteropus alecto | reverse complement strand
CTAATATCTTATTTAGGATTTCTGCATCTGTGTTCGAGAGAGATATTGGTCTGTAGTTTTGGTGTGTGTGTGTGTGTCTGTGTGTGTGTCTGTGTGTGTATGTGTACGTGTGTGTGTATGTGTACGTGTGTGTGTGTGTGTGTGTGTTATCTTTACCAGGTTTTTGTATCAGAGTGATACTCAATACATGTCTTGGGAAGTATCGTCTCCTCTTCAATTTTTTGGAAGATTTTGAGGAGAATAGGTATTAAATCTTCTTTGAATGTTTGGTAGAATTCACCGGGGAAGCCATCTGGTCCTGGACTCTACCTTTTGGTAGCTTTTTGATGATTGTTTTAATTTCCATACTGCTGATCAGTCTGTTTAGATTTTCCATTTCTTCTTGTTTTCGTCTCAGAAGGTTATAATTTTCTAAGAACTGGTTCACTTCTTCTAGGTTATTAAAATGGTGTTATATACTGTTTCATAGTATTCTTGTATGAGCCTTTGTATTTCTGCGATGTCAGTCGTAATATCCCCTCTTTCATCCCTGATTTTGTTTATTTGTGTCCTTTCACTTTTTTCTTTAGTGAGTCTAGCCAGAGATTTTCAATTTTATTAACCTTCTCAAAGAACCAACTCTTGGTTGCATTTATATTTTCTATCGTTTTTTTGTTTTCAATTTCATTTAT
>NW_006431945.1:0-486 GCF_000325575.1 Pteropus alecto | reverse complement strand
GAAAGAGAAATTAAGACTTTTTCAGATATACAAAAATTGAGGGAATTCTCCAATATGAAGCCTGCACTGCAGGAAATACTGAAAGGGATCAGTTTACCTAAAACAACATAACAAAAAAAATACATAATTAGGGGTAAAGTGACTATCAGGTAAATAGAAGCAGAGGATTGCAACCCTTACTAAGAGCAGGGCATTATAAACTTAAATAATAAGAAGAAAATTGTTACAATAAGATAGTAATGAATGTTCAGCATACATCAGGACAAATTGAGATAACAATGATTGAAAGGGGGGGATTCAAAGATCCAAATTCGCAAAGAGAAATGGAGATAAAGCACGCACAGAAGAAAACGGACTACTGTACATATATAACTATCCTTTACATATTCATAATGGTAACCACATGCCAAAGATTCAGAAGCGTTGTATATAACATAAAACAAGAAGGACCAGAAGAAAACCCACAAAAGCCAACCAAAATAAAGA
>NW_006431944.1:0-1067 GCF_000325575.1 Pteropus alecto | reverse complement strand
TGTGAGAGTGTCTGTGTTCGTAGCTGTTTGGTTCACAACTAGAATGGTGCAGGCTGGGGTAAGGTCAATGCAGATCACTTGAGAGCTTTTTCCAAGTACACATTTCTTATTCTACATAGAATTCTTGATCTCTTTTCTCTCTTCCCCGCCAAACTTCCTGTTTTCATATGCTTCTTGTCTCATAAAGGGTACCTCCATTCACTCATGTGCAAGAAAAATACATCATCCTTTACTCTGATTTGGCCATGATATCCTAATACTAATGCATTACTAGTCCTCTTGACTTCATCTTCAATGGCCTGAGTCCAGCTATTTATTACCTCTTGCCCTCTTAGCCTCATAGTCTAAGCCAGTGGCATCTCAAACCAAATCCACCTCAGTTTTTTCCTAACTGGTGCCTCTTACCACCACTCTAGACCTTACACAGTCTGTTTATCATGCAGCAGCCACAGTCTTTTAAAACCTGATCAGATAGTGACATTTGTCTAATTTAAAACCTTATGATGACATCTCATCACATTCAGAATAAAATCCAAACTTCTCCTTACCAAAGACCTTCCAAGACATGGCCTCTCTTTACCTACCTACCCTCATCTCCTGCCACTTGTGCCCTCATTCAGCCCTTCTCATCCACACTGGTCTTGCTGTTTCTTCAACTTGCTATGCACATTTCTACCTTCCCCTTCTCTCTACCTGGCAAATTTTTCTGCCACATGTCAAAACTCTTTACCTTTAGGTCTACTCAAATATCACTTCCTCAAAGCTGCCTTCCATATACCTTTTTCTCACACAGCTTCACAGAAGCAGAGTCTTAAATTCTCTCTTATCTTGCTCTAGTTTTTTTAAAAAACATCACTTCTGCGATTTTATTTGTTTATTGATGTTTGATTGTCTCACTGTCCCAGTAGAAGATAAGTTCTGTGAGATCAGGGGACTTTGGCTTGTTCTTCACTGTATGCCTAGTTCACAGAGAGTGCCTGGCATGCTGTAGCCACTCAGTACATATTTGTTGAAAGACCGAATGCTGAATACTTCCCATACATACTTGGCAGTTTGTATTTAGGAAA
>NW_006431943.1:0-876 GCF_000325575.1 Pteropus alecto | reverse complement strand
TTAACCCTTTCACATTTCAGCGGGCTATTACAATCCCTCTACTGGGTATTTTCTCCAAAGACTTGAAAACTCATTTCCAAAAAGACATTTGCACACCTATGTTCATAGCAGCATTATTCAGGGTGGCGAGGACTGGAAGTAACTGAAATGTCCTATGGTAGATGATTGGATAAAGAAAATGTACATATATACAATGGAATATTACTCAGCCATATGAAGAAATGAAATACTGCCATTTGTAACAACATGGATGGACTTTGGTATTGTCAGGCTAAGCAAAATAACTCAGACATTAAAGATTGAGACCGTACGATTTCGCTTTTATGTGGAATATACATCTAAAAGCACAAATGAACAAACAGAGAGTCATGGACACAAAGATTAGTGGTTACCAGATGAAAAGGAGTTGGAGGGGGGAGTAGATAAGGGTAAAGAAGATCAAATATGTGGTGATGAAAGGAAATTTAACTTTGGGTGGTGAACAAACAATGCAATATACATGACATATTATTTAATTGTACACTTGAAACATATAATTTTAATTAATTTATTTTTATTATGGTGAATTTATAAACACAGTGCAGTAAGTTTCAAGTGTACACTTCAACAGTAAGGTATATGTATTTTTTGAGGAACCTCCATACTGTTTTCCATAGCGGCTCTACCAAATTGCAGTCCTACCAGTAGTTTGTAAGGGTTCCTTTTTCTCGGCATCCTCTCCAATATTTGTTATTTGTTATTTGTTATTTGTTATTACTTGTCCTGTACATAACAGCTATTCTAACAGGTGTGAGATGGTATCTCAGTGTGTTTTCTTAATTAATTAATTAATTTCTATGCGGACATTGGTTAATAAAATCCAATGTTTCAGCTGTA
>NW_006431942.1:0-611 GCF_000325575.1 Pteropus alecto | reverse complement strand
CATTATTAGAGTATAGGAATATTATGGATTTTTTTTAATGCCAGTTTATTTTTTTCATATATGTGTGTGTGTGTGTGTGTGTGTGTGTGTGTGTGTGTGTGTATAAACATTTAATTTTTCTATTTTCTTTCTCCCTCTCCCCCTCTCTTAAAGTATAGAAACACTATGGATTTTTGAACATTGATTTTGTATCCAGAGACTTTACTGTATTTCCTAATTGTTTCTAATAGTGTTCTTGTGCAGTCTTTAGGGTTTTCTATATAGTCAGTCATGTCATCTGCAAATAGTGACAGTTTCACTTCTTCAGTTCCTATTTGGATGCCTTTTATATCCTTCTCTGGCCTCATTGCACTTGCTGGGACCTCCAATGTTATATTGAATAACATCGGTGATAGTGGACAGCCTTGCCTTGTTTCTGATCTTAGAGGAAAAGTTTTTAGTTTTTCACCATTAAATATAATGTTAGATGAAGGCTTGTCATATATGACCTTTATTATGTTAAAGTACTTTTCTTTTATACAGATTTTGTTAAGTGTTTTGATTATAAACGGATGTGGTATCTTGTTGAAGGCTTTATATACATCTATTGATATGATCATATGATTCTTATT
>NW_006431941.1:0-963 GCF_000325575.1 Pteropus alecto | reverse complement strand
CAAGCAAAAACTGAGAAAAACAGTGGCTTAGGAAATGCCAAGCAAAACAGGATCAAGAAACCCACTGAAGGTGAAAAATTGAAACTTCTGAGGGTTCATTCTATTTATATTCTTTCTATATGGTTCTTTCCCCCATATTTCTTTCTATTTCATAAACATAATGTTGAAGTTTATTTTCTGTCTCATTAATGGAAAGTTTTTTTTTTTAATTTCCTTAGCATATTCAACCAAAAAATTCTGCAGCTTATTAAGGCTGGTCAACAAGGAATATGTCACTGAGAGAAAACAATGTTCACATTCCATTTGTTATGAGGTTAAAATAAATAAAGTGAATCTAACAGCTAAATCTTTAGCAAAATACTTAAAAAACTAGGGCTGTCACACTTTATAGTGAAAACCTGACCTTGATTATATAACAATAGACTTCAGAGGATCAATTATCGCACTCATAAACAATATGAACGATTAATTTATTTAGGAGAAAATTCTGGTAATGTTCCTCCATATTTTAAAGGCTAAAATTAATCTTAGGCTTATGTTATCCAAATAATGCCTTTAGTTTTCCATTTATGGAAATGTTGCTCTTTCTGTAATGTATCTGATCTATCAAGTTTGAGCTCTTCTGTGCATAGTTTATGTGCACAGTGACTTAGAAAATGGCTAGCAAAACAGAGTCGAGAACCCCACTGAAGCTGAGAAAATGAAACTTCTGAAGGTTTATACCATTCACATTCCTTCTATTTGCTTCTTTCCTTCATAATAATAAAAAATAGCTTGCCTCCGTTGAAATGGGAATTTCCTACCGTGGATGAAGGTAGAGCATATTATGCTGAGTAAAAGAACTCAGACAGAGAAAGACAAATACCACATGATTTCACTTGTATATTAAATCTAAAAACAAAAATTAAAAAAACAGAACAGAAATAGGCTCATAGTTACAGAAAACATTTTGATGGTTGCCAG
>NW_006431940.1:0-493 GCF_000325575.1 Pteropus alecto | reverse complement strand
TAGCCTTTCCCCATTGAGTGTGATGTTAGCTGTAGTTTGTTATATATGGCCTTTATTATGTTGAGGTTTGTTCTCTCTAATCCCACTTTGCTGAGAGTTTTTATCATAAATAAATGCTGGATTTTGCCGAATGCTTTTTCTGCATCTATCGATATGATCATGTGATTTTTATCTTTTGATTTGTTAATGTGGTGTATCTCATTAATTCATTTGCAGATATTGAGCCAATCTTGCATCCCAGGAATAAATCCAACTTGATCATGGTGTATGATATTTTTAATGTATTGCTGAATTCGGTTTGCTAATATTTTGTTGAGGATTTTTGCATCAATGTTCGTAAGAGATATTGGCCTATAGTTTTCTTTTTTTGTAATGTCTTTGCCTGGTTTTGGAATTAAGGTAATGGTGGCCTCATAAAAGGAGTTAGAGAGTCTTCCCTCTTCTTGAATTTTTTGAGAAGAATAGGTGACAATTCTTTGAATGTTTGGTAAAA
>NW_006431939.1:0-401 GCF_000325575.1 Pteropus alecto | reverse complement strand
TTTGTACAGCAAAGGAAACCATGAACAAAACAAAACAACAACAAAAAAAACCCAATTGTTTGGGAGAAGATATTCACTAACGATACATCTGATAAGGAGTTAATATCCAAAATTTATAAAGAACTTATACAACTCAACAACAAAAAAAAACAAACAATCCGATTAAAAATGGGCAGAAGACCTGAATAGATATTCTCCAAAGAGGAAATACAGATGGCTAACAGACATATGAAAAGATGCTCTAGGTCGATACTCATCAGAGAAATGCAAATTAAAACCACAATGAGATATCACCTCACACCTGTCAGAATGGCTATCATCAATAAATAAAAAACCAGCAAGTGTTGGCGAGGATGTGGAGAAAATAAAGGGAACCCTCATATATTGTTGGTGGGATTGCA
>NW_006431938.1:0-529 GCF_000325575.1 Pteropus alecto | reverse complement strand
AGGACTCGGGCTTGGGCTGTGGGGACAATGTCTTGGCTTTGCCGCCGCAGGCGCAGTGGGGCGGAGGGGTGCCAGCTGGTGGCTGTGACAGAGGGGGCCGGCGCCGTCTGCAGGCACAGGAGCACGGCGGTGCCATCGTGAATGTGACCCTAACTGTTCCTGGTGAGGCACCCCCACTCCTGGGAGCAGAGGCGGGGGACCTGGGCGCCCCAGGCAGGGAGCAAGGCGGGGAGAGTGGACACTCGCGGGGCGTGGCTTCCTCACGGTCTCGGGCTGGGGGACACCCGTTCACGTTGCAGAGTCAGCGTCACCTGCAGGAAAGGCAAGTGCCACCTCGCCCTGGGCACTCAGCGGAAGGCAGAGTGGCTCCGAACACTGTGTACAGCCCCCTCCTCCCCCCGTGCCCCAAACCGCCCCTCCCCCGACTCGACCGCCAGCGTGTGTGGTGTTGGGTCGTGGGTCACCATGACGGGGCGGAAGAGGAAAGGGCCGGACTTCGGAGCTGAGGGTCCGGCTGGGGCTGAAGGCC
>NW_006431937.1:0-267 GCF_000325575.1 Pteropus alecto | reverse complement strand
GAGTCTATTCTTGTATATAGTGTAAGAAGATGGTCAAGCTTCTTTTTTTTTGCATGTATTTGTCCAATTTTCCCAACGCCATTTATTGAAAAGACTATCTTTACACCATTGTACATTCTTAGCTCCTTTGTCATATATTAAGTGAGTATATATACATTTATTTATTTCTGGGCTCTCTATTGTGTTCCATTGATCAATATGTCTGTATTTATGCTAGTACCATGTCACTGTATTGATTACTGTCGCCTTGTAGTATAGTTTGATATC
>NW_006431936.1:443024-446862 GCF_000325575.1 Pteropus alecto | reverse complement strand
TGCCAATGGGATTTTGATGGGGATAGTATTAAATTTGTAAAATGCTTTAAGTAATAAGGTCATTTTATCTATGTTGATTCTTCTAATCCAAGAACACGAAATATATCCTACATATAAGTGATATCATGTGATTTCCATCTTTGTACCTTCTTCTACTTCTTTTAGTAAAGTCTTGTAGTTTTCATTAAATAGGTCCTTCACATGTTTTGTTAAATTTATTCGTAGGTATTTTATTCTTTTTGTTGAAATTGCAAAAGGAATTATTTTTTCCACTTCTTTTTCTGTCACTTCGTTATTAGAGTATAGGAATGTTATGGATTTTTGAACGTTAATTTTGTATCCAGAAAATTTATTCTATTTGCTTATTATTTCTAATAGTGTTCTTGTGGAACCTTTAGGTTTTTCTATATAGAGAATTATGTCATCTGCAAATACTGACAGTTTGACTTCTTTATTTCCTATTTGGATGCCTTTTAAATCTTTCTCTTGCCTGATTGCACTCTCTGGGACTTCCAATTCTATATTGAATAAGAGTGGTGATAGTGGACAGTCTTGCCGTGTTCGTGATCTTAGAGGGAAGGTTTTTAGTTTTTCGCCATGAAGTATAATGTTGGCTGAGAGTTTGTCATAGATGGCCTTTATTATATTAAGGTACTTTCCTTCCATACCTATTGTGTTAAGTGTTTTGATCATAAATAGATGCTGTATCTTGTCGAAGGCTTTTTCTGCATCTATTGATATGATTGTATGATTCTTATGTTTTAATAGGTTCATGTGGTGTATCACATTAATCAATTTGCATATGTTGAACCATCCCTGTGCCCTGGGATGAAGCCCACTTGATCATAGTGTATAATCTTTTTAATATGTTGCTGTATTTGGTTTGCTAGTATCTTATTTAGGATTTTAGCATTTGTGTTCGTGAGAGATATTGGTCTGTAGTTTTCTTTTTTTGTGTTATCTTTACCAGGTTTTGGTATCAGAGTGATACTGGCCTCATGAAATGAGTTAGGAAATATTGCTTCCTCTTTGATGTTTTGGAAGAGTTTGAGGAGAATAGGTATTAAATCTTTGAATGTTTGTTAGAATTCACTGGTGAAGCAATCTGGTCCTGGACTTTTACTTTTTGATAGATTTTTGATGATTGTTTCAATTTCCATACTGTTGATTGATCTATTTTGATTTTCCAGTTCTTTTTTATTCAGTCTGGGAAGGTTATATATTTCTAAGTACTGGTCCATTTCTTGTAGGTTATTAAATTTGGTGTTATATCCTTTTTCATAGTATTCTTGTATGATCCTTTGTATTTTTGCAATATCAGTCATAATTTTCCCCCTTTCATCTCTGACATTGTTTATTTGTGTTCTTTCTCTTTTTTATTTTGTGAATGTAGCCAGGGGTTTGTCAATTTTATTAACCTTTACAAAAAACCAGCTCTTTTTTGCATTTATTTTTTCTATCGTTTCTTTTTGTTTGTTTGTTTTGTTTTCAATTTCAATTTCAGCTTACAATCTCTTATTTTTTAAAAATTTATGTGATGTACATAAGAAGTGAGAATAAGTTTTATTTAATTGGGGGCATTGTAGAAAATCAGTAACTGAGCATGACACTGAACAGTCTTCTAGTACCAAATTATGTAATTTATCAAATTTCTGAACAATGAGGCATTCCTTTGTGAGTCTTTAGACAAGAAAATTTTAGGGCTAGTTAAACTGATGGAGATCTGAGGAGTGGGGTGCTGGAGTCAACAGTTCATGTAACATAACATTATTATATTACTGGAGATACTGTGGACGAAATCAAATATCCAGAAACAGGAAACTCACAGAAGTTTGCAAAATGTATTATTATTAAATGATATTCCATCAATTTGTAGATGTCATCGAAGAAAATACAGTCATGCCTAGAAAGGTAGAAAAGTTACTTGAAGTTCATAACAGGGCTAAGTGTGGACAAAGCTGGGAATAAACACTGAGTCTCTATATTCTCACTGATAGTTCTCTTTCCTTATGTGGAATCAAAACCCAGGGGCCTGGCCCTGAGAAACCTAGGATACACAGAATTAAAACATTTAAACTCCCTTTTCTCCCTTCCTGAGGTGCTCAAAAAGAAACGGTTATAGCAAAGGGATATTTCTTTTGGGAGATATGTCAGCCAGTGAAAAGAAGCACAGAACCATAGTCAATCCTGGAGGTGTGGTTCTCATTTGACCTATTGATATTTTCCTCAAGGGCTATATAAAAGACTTCAACCACCCACAGGCACCCAAATATTTCACTCATCTTACCCAGCAGAGAAATTTTAACAGGTGAGTTTTATATATTGGTTACTTTTGCTGTAGAGTATTTGCAAGAAATACAATAAGAACCTCATGAGGATATTTCAGAAAAGGGGATGCAGGTGAATGAAGGGGAAGAATGTATTGCTGAGACTCTCAAGGGCTCAATTAAAGTTTCATCTTAGGTTATCGTGAAATCTTCAGTCTCCCCTGGGGCTGCTTCATGACTTCCCCAAGGCTCCTTGGTATAACATCCTTTAGTTTTCATATAGTTTAGGTTAGATTTGCTAACAGAGCAAAGGCAGGAATAATGTTTTAAAGGCAATGGTGAGATGTCTGTTTGGGTTTCTAAAGAATTTTTTTGTTTGTTTTCAGGAAGTCTTTTTCACTGTGCAATACAGGGAATGTTCACAATGTACATTGTTTATACTCTCTAGGAGTGTATTTTCTTCACACACTTGCCATCTGTGAATTTTTGCTTCCAGTCCTTATCTACTGATATGTTGTTTTCTTTTTGTCCTGTCTCTTTTTGTTTCCTTATTTCTTTTTTCTTAATTTCTTTTGAGTTCTTCAAGTATTTTCATTAGTTCATTTTTCTTTATTACCTTTTTGATGGTTTAAATGTATATTTTTTATTTTGGTAAACTATACATAACATAGAAATGATCATTTAAATTTAAGTGTACAGTTCTGTGGCAGTAAGTACATACACATTGTTGTGCAACCATCACCACCAGTCACTTCCAGAACTTTGTCATCATTCCAAACTGAATCTCCGTACCCATTAAATAATACCTTCCCATTCCGCTCTCCCCAGCCCCTGGCAATCACCATGCTGCTTTCTGTCTCTATAAATTTACTTCTCTAGGTACCTCATATAAAAATCACACAAATTTTGTCCTTTTGTGATGGGCTTACTTCACCAAGGTGTATCCATGTTGTAGCATGTGTCAGAATGGCCTTCCATATCCAGGCTGAATAATCCTCCTTGTTTGTATATATAGCATTTTGTTTATCCATTCATCTGTTAAAGGTCTCTTGGATTGCTTCCACTCTTTGGTTATTGTGAATAGCGCTGCTATGAGCAAGGGTGAACATCAAATATCTCTTCGATTCCCTGTATTCAGTTCTTTTCAGTATACACCTACCAGTGTAATCGCTGGATCTTGTGATAATTCTATGTTTAATTTTTTGAGGAATTGCCATACTAATTTCTACAGTGCCAGCACCGTTTAACATTTCCACCAGCAATGTGCTGGTGCTCCAGTTTTTCCACATCATCTCTATTTCTTTCTTTCTTCTAAAAATTTTTTTGTAAATGGTATCTAATTGTAGTTTCCATTTGTATTTTCCTAATGATTAGTGAGGTTGAGCATCTTTTCACATCTTTATTGGCCATTTGTATATCTTCTTTAGAGAAATAGTCTTTTGCCAAATTAAAAAAAAAATTTTGTTGTTGAGTTTAAGAGAGTTCTTTATATATTCTGGAAATTAACTCTATTTCAGATATATGATTTGCAAATATTTTCTCCCATTCCATGGGTTATGTTTTCATCCTGT
>NW_006431936.1:437993-442349 GCF_000325575.1 Pteropus alecto | reverse complement strand
GAATGGCAGAGTCTCTAGTGGAAAATTAAATACTTTTGAACGAAAGGAAGGCAACATACTGGGAAAATTGTAGAAAACTGTGTGTAAATCCAAGCAACAGTTGAATCATGGCCATAAATTTCCAGGGACGCTGAATTTTAATTTTCCTTCTAAGTGGTGTCAGGTTTAGTTCTTGTTCATACTTACTTGAGGACGTAGACCACTAAGGGTTCCAGCTTCATGTGAGGCCTGTCATCTTCATTTCTCTAACCAGGCTTTGTCGTGAAATATACAGATTTGAACTATAGGTAAGTGTTCTCTGAATATGAATAATTTTAAGTGCTCACCACTCAGACTTTCATAAAAATTTTGACTTACGATTTTCCCATTTTTTCTTTAGTTTGTCAAGTTTTATTATTTTCTTTTATTTCTTATTTTTCTTTATTCTTAACAGGATGGCAAATCAAAGTAACATGGCTTTCTATTGCTACAACCAATGTTTACTTGAAATTTTAAAATCATACTTTTGTTTGGACTTTAATGTATATTGCATTTTGTAGTTGCACTTATTTGGGGAACTCATTAATAATTTCTAGGAGTGGTTAGTTATATGGTGGTCTACAGAGAATTTCTAGAAGCACTTCTATTCTGTAACCTGAGGTGTACTTGCAAAAAGGCAATGCCCTTTAATTAGTTATGCTTGAGTCCTTTTTCACATGACACAGAACCGTGCTTTCATACACGCTGCTTTGCATGATCTCCCCTAGTATTTAGTCTTTCCTCACTTTTTGCACTCATACCATTTAATAAAAAGAAAACCCTTGCAATTTTACTGTACATTTCTATCGTGAGACTGTGAGGGAAGAAAATGTGTCTTATATACTTTCATATCAAATTTATTTCCTGGCTCAATGTCTGATATTATAGGGCTCGACAACAATGATAAACAACAACGACAAGAACAACAACAACAACAACAGCAAAAATTGAATGATGAGGGAGAAGACATATATACATAAATGTGATAAACTAGTTAGAGTTTATAACAGTGTATTTGTAGAAGCCTAAGAAGAGAAAGACATTTGTCATATTTTCTCTAAAATACCAAAAAGTTTGAGTGGAATAGTGTTAAGGTGTTCTTAGGACCCTGTTTCAACTTTTCTATAAATGACTAGGCTCCTAAGGAAATCTAGAATTGTGGGGAGAAAATGATTTTCTTGATCTAATTATCAGAAAATTCCTCTAGAAAGTTATTCTTTGTTCAAAAACAACTTATTTTTAAATAAGTATTATTACTTATTTTTAAACAAAGAATGTAGGCACATGGCAAAGAATTTTTAAAAGTTCGAAAGCAGGTGTGAAGAAAATGAGTCTCCTTTACTCTTTTGTTCTTCAGACAGCAAATTCTACTCACCTGAAGCAACCCCTGTTATCGATTTCTAGATCTTCATCAGGAACCAGTCTAACATTTACATAAAAGGTAGCTACACTCTGCTACTTACCTTGGTTTTCCCACTCAACAATATATATTGGAGATATTACATCATATCGCATATAGATTTTCCTCATGTTTTATAAAATTGAAGACATATTATTCCATCGCATGACTGAATTGTAGCTCATTTAATTAGTCTCCTCTTAATGGGAACTGATATTTTCTCAACATTTTGCTATTACAACAATACTGCAATAAATAGTCTTGTACTTTCACCATTTCTCACAGTTATGAGAATATTTACAGGCTAAGTACCTTAGAAACTGAGTTGCTTGAGAACAGGGTATATGCCATCTAAATTTTGATAGAAGTTGCATAATTGTCCTATATAGTTTGTAAAACTTATACTCCTATACAGTGTGTTATCAAAATTTTGATCTTTGAAAGTCCAATGGGTTAAAAATGAAATACTATTATAAGTTTATTCTAAATTATCTATTTATAAATGAATTATCTCTCCATATGTTTAAGAATCTTTTCTGATGTTATTTGTTTATATTCTTTAGCTTAATTTCCAATTGGGATCTTGTTCTGTTTTATTACTGTTTACAGAGTTTTATATATATTAAGGAAACAAACATTGTTTAACTGGCAAATAACTGAAAAGTCCTAAATTATTAACAAGCAAATCATTCAGAAATCCTAAAGACAGAAATATAAGATTAGTTAGTAAAGCAAAGGCAACTTGGGCTAGTGAAAGGGGTGGTTCATAGGAAGTTTTTTTTGTTTGTTTGTTTTTTGTTTTTCTTGTTTTTTTACCATTGAAGTTATTATCTTCAGCAAATCACTCCTCATTCCTAATTCTTATTTTCTTCATCTGCAGGATCAGGTAGCTGAATTGGTAAAGACACTTCAATAATAGGATGACCTTTCATTCAAAGCTTAGGAGGGAGTTCAAGGAGAACTACCCCAAGTTACTAATGCAAATCCTGAGTGAATCTTTTTACTGATCTATAATTTGTGAGCACCTCCCATTGAAAAAAATATGGCCTAAATCTGTTCTCTGTGGTTCTGGTTTTACCTCTCATTTTATTTTAAGCACCCAGACTCCTCCACCCACCTCCCTTACCCTCTTTCTTGTTCACAAGAGTGAAATCCCGTGGAATCTGGAGTTGATTGCAATGAAAAAAAAAAAAGCAGGCCTACAGCCCGGACTTGAGTTTATACCAGTCCCTATATGCATTTGTCTTTGATTTGTGGGTCTTGAATGATTTAAGATCATCTTCTGAAAGTGAGGGAATAAATGAGAATGTATGGAATTTCGATATAATAGAAAATAATTTCTGGTTATGGTTATGGCTAAGCAGATTGTATTAAACTAACCCTTCTACCGAAAGTAACTATAAAATCTGGACAAAATACACAAAACAATCATTTGAAGGCACTAGAGAGCTATCGACACAAGCAAGACTTCAGGGGCTATAATTCCAAGAAGGGAAGGACAAACAGATGAGTTCTACATTCACTTTGGTGTTTTTCCTTGAGGACATGATGATTCTCAGGGTAGGGAGAGTGTGGGGATATGGAAGCATGCAGGAAGAATGGGAGGAAGGAAGAATAAAGGTCTCAGCAGAAAGCAGAAGTTTCACCAAACTGAGGAGATAAAGGACTTTGTGTTTGTGGTTTCCAAACCAGCTGGGGTTTGGGAAGCAAATTATGGAGAGAGAAAGATCACAGAAAAGTGAGGCTCAAAATATGTAATCTCTTTTCAAAGTATTTTTGGATTTTTAAGCTATTTATGTGCAAGATGAGCTTTCAAGAAATCTAGTGTAAAGCAGAAACTAGGATTCTAAAGTGCTGAGCAGAGGATTCAAAATTGTGAGGTTCACGGAGTACAGAAATAAGAAGTCAGGGCCTGCTAAGGTGGAGGAGTCCTGAAAACAATCCAGGCTTGCAGTGTGTGAGGTCTCAGAAGGCTATGTTCCTGGAGTAGAGTTACAACACAGAAATAAGAGTAAAACTGGCATAGACTATTTGTATCACATAAACATAGTCCTTAAATGAGATCAAAATCATCTGCCTCTATCTACTGCTAGAAGGAAACTTTAACTTTTGTTGAGTTACTATACATATTGTCTATAATTTTTAAAATATAGAGTTTGGTATTCAGTTAATACATTGAGGCATGCTAAGAAACAGGACAAATGATAAAAAACCAAGAGAAGAAATAAAAAAACAGACATATGGTCATAAATGATTGAGATTTTGATCAAAAGTAGGATGAACAATTATCTGAATAAAACCATTTTTTAACCTGAAAATGAGTTAAATGTAATTTTTGAAAACGTTTTTAAATAAGTTAAATAGAGTTTGAGTTCTAATTGCCCACGAGCCCTACTGATTAACATTTTTTATATCCCCAGAAATTTCTGCAGGGCCTTTTTCATATCTTTGTTCCTAAGACTGTATATCACAGGGTTAAGAAGTGGAGTCACAACAGAATAAAACAGAGTCACAATCTTCTGCATTCCAGCTTCATGCTCAGATGTTGGGCTCCCATACATGACCATCACCGAGCCATAGAACAGTGAAACCACAGATAGATGAGCCCCACACGTGGAGAAAGCCTTTCTTCGTCCAGCGGCTGAAGGGACTTTCAGTACAGCTCTTAGGACCAGAGCATAGGACCCCATGATGAAGAGAAAGGGAATGATCAGGGGAAGAGGACTTAAAGTGGAGAAGACAAGCTCTACCACGGGAGCTTTCTTGCAAGTGAGTGCTAAAAGAGGACCTGGGTCACACAGGAAATGGTCAATAATCCTGGAGCCACAGAAGGACATTTGGGAGATGATGATGATAGGAATCAAGAACCAGAGAAAACCAAGTACCCAGCAGCTGACCACAAGATGGGTGCAGAGACGTGCAGTCATAATGGTGGGGTA
>NW_006431936.1:396252-436112 GCF_000325575.1 Pteropus alecto | reverse complement strand
CTTCCAGTGCTCTTGCCCCTCTGGGTTCAAATTCTGCTTCCACCACTTTCTAGCTGTATGTGATAGACAAGTTATTAACCTCTCTAAGCTTTGGTTCCTTTTCTGTAAGATGAAGAGAATAAGAATACTGACTACTGAGGGTATTTTGAGGGTTAAATAAATAATACTTATTTAAATGCCTGGTAACACTTTTGTGCTATACAGCCCTCTGTCGCATTGTATACACTTTCTTGAAAGCCCTCGAAAGTTAGTGCATTTACTCATCCAGTGCTAGTAAGTCGTAGGCTATTGTGACATAATAGAAGTGGTACTGGATTTGAATATGGGAGCCCAGGATTTGAATTCTAGCACTTACATTGTTGTGGGAAATTCTACAAGCCAATTATTTCTTGTCTCTTAGTTTCTTCAAATATCAAATGGAGACAATAATGCCTTCCCCAAAGGGTTGTTATAAAGACTGTTGAATGAGATAATGAATCGAGAAGGTGGAAGCACCTTGTCAATATCTGACACATAATAAATATTAAATGTTTTGGGTGAAACTGTATTAGAGTTAGCGGGAGACTGTTTTTTAAAACATATATATTCTACATCTGCATTTAAGTTTTTTTTCTCTTCTAAGTACTACGTTACCTTCTTTCCTGAAGCAAGAAAGGGGATCTCAACTGAAGTTTCTCAGTCACTTTCTTGCAGGCTTTTCTGAGAGTAGAGGTAGTTGTGTGTGTAGTAACCAGCTTGGAGAGGAGGTATAAAAATAGGTTGAGAGGAAGATCAGTAAATGTATGTGCTGTAGGATTCAGGGATTATAAGCAGAGCTTGTCTTTTGCTCCTTGAGAATTTATTTACCATCTCTAGAAGGAGAACAGTGCCAGGGGACAGATCTCTGCTAGTTATTCCCCTGCTCACTCCCTGTCTTCTCTGATGACCCTTGTGGTTTTATGTCTGCCTTCCTTTTCCCCAGTGGTGGAGGGTGTAATACCTCTAACGGGGTCTAAATCTCTTAGAGATGGCCAGAGATGCAATCAGTGATTCATCAATCACTTACCAAACCTGTTCAAAATATCTGTCATATGCTCAAGGGAAATTGTTAAATGAAATCCAAGATAGGATGATGTCTGTATTGGAGTTTATTGGAGTTTATTTTTTGGTCTTCTTTTAAGTCAATGTCAGTTGTGAGCTCTGGGGGCAGATCCTTATCTTCCTATTAGAAAGAGATCAGTTGGGGGAGTAAAGGACCTCCGACAAGGGGATAAATCTCTCTTTTTGTAAGACCAGCGTGGCCTCCTCAGTGATCTTTCTCTCTCTTTTTTTTTCAGTTAGATCTTCTGAGTCATAGCAGTTCCACTCAAGAAACTTGCCTTTCAAGGGACACTTACCAGGCCCAAAGATACTCTTGGCCAAGGGGCCACATAGCAGGGTCATTCTGAAGCAACATTCAAAAAGCTGCAGCTGGTAGTAGGACCTCACGTTTTTTCACCCCAACGAAGGAGTAGATCTTTCGGTGCAACTCATTGACTGTTTCTTCACATTCCTTGAAGGAGTTTTCTTCTTAAACATCTCACATCTTGTTTAAGCACCTTTAATGTTTCCCCTACCTGCAGTATAAAACTCATAGTTTGTAGCCTGATCAGTAGGGCCCCCGCAACACAGCCCTGTCCTATCTTTCACGTCTTGCTTCTTAGAGTTTCCTGTGCTTTTTCCCCCTATGCTCCATGCACATACAAACCTCCAGCCACACATTTGTTAAGTGAATCATTTTACCCTCTGAAAGGCATGAAAGAACATCTTTGACTCTGAAAGCAGAAGACCCCACCTGTGGAGTTATACACACAAAGAGCTGAATTCAGATATTCAGGTTTATATAGCAGGGTTATAAATTAATTGCATGCAAGAATACCCATGTGTTGCTATGCTTATTTTTCTTTTTTTCTATTTGCCTTTCCTACCCCTCTTGGTACCTGTAATTAGCTCTTAGAATACATTGATACTATGAGCAGGTACATTATGGGTTGAATAGGATATCATGTGCTGACTTAGGTACTTAATCATCATTTATAATGTTTAGATGGCAAAAAAGAAAACAAAAACAAAAACAAAAACTGTTGCAAACTTCAGTAAGTCTTAGCTGAATTTATATTTCCAACAATGATTACTTTAAAAGAACATACTTCATATGGAAAACTTGTCCCAAAGCAAAAACATCAATGATAACTACATCCTCAGAAGAGTTGATGATGTTTTATTTACACAGTATTCTTTCCTTTCTTTCACATTTCCAGTCAACTACTTTTAAAAATGAAGTTCAAGATATTTGTGCATAATATGCTGTTAGTAATAGTAGGCAAAGATCAGGCTGTAACTAAATTCGGCTTCTCTTTTTGTTAATTATGAGTTTATACAAACCCAGTAGCTCAATTTAGTGCTTATAATGAGTTCAGAGCAATACAAAGAATAATTTAAAAACTTTTTCCTATAGAAAACAATGCTTAGAAATCTTGTGTAGACTCTAGTAAGCATTTATAATTTAGGATTCAGTGGTTCTTATTGCATTCTATTTATTTGTGCTATGAAGCAGTTACTTTAATTTTCAAATATGGAAGTTTAACTTTGAAGAAAAAATTTCATAGAATTCTCTAGAAAGAATGATGCTTTTAGAAGTCTACTTTAGAACCTTGAAGTTTTCACCAATTTACTAATATCTGGATGCTCATTTGATTTAAAAAATGGTTTAATTTTTTATTTTATTTTATTTTATATTAGTTTCAGTTATACAGTACAATGGTTAGACATTTATATAATATATGAAGCGATCCCCTTGATTACTCTATAGTACCTATCTGGTACTACGCACAGGCATTACAGTAATATTGACTATTGTCCTACACTGTACTCTACATCCCTGTGACTATTTTGTAACTACTAATTTGTACTTCTTCATCCTTTCACAAAAAATGTTCAGTTTGTAAGCTTGATTGGCTCTTAGGACAGAAAAAAATCTCTCCCACCTTCCACTATAAGAGATATCAATTAGGATAATTGGGAAAATAACAGAATAAGATTATAAATTAGGTAGTAGTATTATACCAATATAAATTATACTGTGGTTATAAAGAAAAAATTGCTTATTTCTAGAAAATACACACTGAGACACTTAGGTATAAAGGAGCAAGAGTAAATCTGCAACTTACTCTCAAAAGGTATACATGTTGAGAAAGGCTGACAGAATGACAGAGAAATAGAGAAAGAAAGCCAAAAAAGGCACAGAGGGAATAATAAAGCAATTGTGGTAAAATTTTAACAATTTGGAACCTGTGTAAAGGACACATAGAAATTCCATATTTTATTATTTTTGTAAATTTTTTATAAAGTTGAAATTATTTCAAAATAAAAAATTACAAAAAAATCATTAGATCACTTGTATTTATCCACTTGTATTTATCAAGTATGTCTGTTTTCTTTTTTTCTTTCTTTCTTTTTTGAGTCTCAAAGTCATATTTGGAAACGTGGTCTTTTTAAACGCTTGCAAATAAATCCAATTTTACTTATGATTTAACTGAATCCTAAGTAAGATAACAGTAAGGAGGAAAAATAATGTAAAAATATGGGGAAAAGCTTTAGGGAATTATTTCAGCTGTAGTGATATATAAGTTGGCAGAGGAAATTCTGCTCTCTGCTACAGGTCTTTTGTGGTTTATCCTCAACTGAGCACACGAGTTCCAAAAATCCAACAACAGCTGCTTAATCAACGTTTTCTATGCACTTACTATTCCTCTGGGTTGTGAATGAATGAGGATTAGAAAAGTAGAGAAATGCAAAGAACTGTAAAAGATTGTCCTCTTTATAAGACATTTATCATGGGGAAATGAATATGAATATTCCAGAAAGAAATGTGAAAAAGATGCCATCGGTAAGATATTTTATAAAATTATTTAATGAGTTAAGAAGGTTAAAGCTCTAAAGGACATATATTCTGAGATAGGAAAAGTATTATATTCTAAATATGAAGGTCCATTTGTGACCCAAAACATATTTCATGTGGACTTATCATTGAAGTAAAATCAGAAAACTTCTTCACTAATATATTTTTACTTTGTGATTCTTTTTGTGAATTATTTTTCATATTTTCTCACATATACACATGGATATGCATATACACTTCTCTATGTGTTTATCTGTATTTAAATAAACTGGGTTCTAAATTATGCTTTGTATCATAATTTGCAGTCCTACTTTGTTCTAGTTCATTTATACTTGTAAGATAAATCACTAAATAGTAATGAAATATAAACAGTCTGCCAACTTTGTAGAGATATATCAACTCAGGAAGGCAAGGCATAAGAAACTGTACCACGTGACTGATAACAATCTTCAGTTTGAAATACTGCTAGCATGATTTCACCACAATTTATATCTTATCAGCTGATATCAGAGTCAAGAAAGTTTTCCTGTTCTTACAGTACCAATGAAACTGACTGAAATGAAGCTGGATGGGTCAACAGGTCTTTTTTCTTCTTCTGTATATTAAGTGCTTACTTCAGCCTTCCTGCTCCTGCCCCCATCCTCTCAAGGGACTTAGTGGTTCTCTCTTAATGTCATGGTGAGAAATTTAAGAAAATATTTTTTTGAAGTTACAATATAAGCTTCGTTAGTAGAAGTAAGGGACAGCATGGTTAGTGAGGTTTTATGTAGATGAATATTCTTTAGGTATATGCCAGTTCTTTTAAACTGGGAAACTCTGAGCTAGAGTTACCATTATCATTATAAAAAATAACTTATTATGGAATAAAAAAGCATTAATGTATTATTATTCAATATAGAAGCATTTAAAAAAAAATAAAGCATAAAATGAAAAAAAAAAAAAAACAGAAAAAAAAAAACTCAGGAAAAAAGACTTCCATATTATTACCCAAATATTGTCATTTAAAATATTTTGGTATACTTCCCTCTGGTAATTTTTCCTAAAGACCAGATTTTAATTTTTCTGCACATAGGAGCCACATTGTATTTGCAATATTATTCTATGCTTATTCATTAAGCTCTTATCAGCCATTTCCCATAGTTTCTAATAGCTGAATATTATTTCAGCTTCAGTGTCACATAGAGAATTTTTCCCATTTTTCAATAATATATATCACCTTGCCATGATAAATTAATAGGGATGAACATGAGCTTTGAACTCAGAGAAACCTGGTTGAGTCCCAGCTTTCCTAGTTATTATTAGACTACACTATGCGCAAGTCGATACCTATTCTCTCCAAGCTTTGGCTTTCTATTCTGTAAAACATGTGAAATAGTAATGGTTCCTGTAATGTTGTCATGAGGTCTGAAAGCAATAGTGTATATAAAATGCTTAGTTCAGGAGCTCACATGATAATCTAACAGAATACAGCATAACATAACAGTTAGTGTGGTTTCTGGAGACATAATTCTTTCATTCTGCTTCCAACACTCACTGTTTAGCCTGAGGCAACTTGTTTAATCAATCTAGGCTTTAGTTACCTCATTTGTAAAATGAAGACATCAACAGTATGCCTGAGGTTGCACAATTCTTAAATTGTTAATGAGTGGAAGTTAAACCTAGATACATTGTAAGCTTGAGGGTGTAGCTATCATGATTTTTGAAGTTACTTGCAGTCTCCAACATGCTGGACAATGTTCTTTCTAAAACCAAGGCCATTTCATAGTCAGGTTGTTTCACTCAGTTCTACATCTTTGTTCTAGGCACGACTGCATGATTCTTCTACTCTGTGATGGAAAAAGGTCAGCACTTGGCCATCTGCCATCCACTCTACTACCCCAACATGATGACAGGATCTGTGGTAGGCTGATGTGTCTCTCTTGGCTCATCGATTTCCTCAAACACTCAATCCCTATCTTCTTTCTAAGAGACATGATATTGTATATTGGGTTCCCTGGAAATAGATGCTAAGATTTCATGCAGGTTTGTTGTGGAGTTCTCTTGGAAACAACAGTTGTACAGGAGTGAGAAAAGTAGGTCTAGGGCAGAAAATGAACCGTGATAAAGTTGAAACAAAAGTCTCAGCTGATGCCATGTGGAACTCTGGAGCTGGGATGGCTGGCTGTTCAGAGTTGTCCTGATTGAAGCAGGAGTGTCAGGCCTTGGTACACCAGCATTGAGCAATCATTGAATGCAAGCCGATCCTGGGCTGGGAAGATAATCATAGAAAAGGCTAGACCCTTTGGCTTAAGGCAATTTCTGGCAAGGGCTTCAGCTGTGAGCCAGTCATCAGTATGCTAGACTTCTGTTATCTGGGGAAATGAGTGCCTCGGTCCTAAATGAAAGATCTGGATAGCATATTGCATCATCTACCGCAGATCGGCCCAGTGATTGCCATGTCCTATAACTGTGCCACATCAGAACATGTACTATGTACTTATCATCATTCTCACTATTTTAAATATCCTTGGACCATATACATTGGTGCTGAGAGCTACCTTTCAGGTGATTTCAGCAGCTGATCATCAAAATGCCTTCTCTTAATGTGGGTCTCACTTGGTGGTGGTGTCTCTGTTCTAGGAAACCATAATGAATGATTGTGAATCCCATGCCTGGCTATTTAGAAGAAATGAAGACAATAAACCACATCATCATAATGATATCTTTTATAAAGACTCAAGTCTTAAAACTTCTCAATGACAGCCTACTCAGTAATGACATGAAAACTGTTCTCAGTCATGTCTTTTATGGAATTAATACTAGCCAAAGCTCATGAAGAGTTCTTCCATTGAAGGATCCTGTTTAATGACTCTGGTTTTATTAATTATACATCTCTAGCCCACTATACAAAATGGAAATATTTTATATACCTAATATCACTTTGGAGAGATTTGCATATTATAAGGCCAGATGAAAAAGCAGTATATTTAGAAGTCTGTTTAATATGATTTGATGTTTACAATATAAATAATTAAATACCCTTATATATAATTATAAACATTGTTATATAATTAAGAGCATGGTGAATAGTATGAAGCACAAGTACAAGATTTATCTAGTAGAGATGGGAAGTAGTGGAGTAAAAAGTAGATTGAGGAAGAAGAGGGGGTTGTAGGGAGTAGTAAGGAAAAAAATAAAAGAGTCTACCTTAAAAACATGTACAATAGTTCACTCATGTAAAATTGATGGATATGAGTGTGTGTTTATGTCTAAAAGAATGAGTGAAAAATTTTTTGCTATAATGTAAATGATGGTTACCTCAAGAGTAGTGGGGTTTTAGGTAACTCAAAGTATCTTTATACTTTTCTCTATAGTTTGAAAATTATTACAATGAGAATTTTTTTATTATAGAGAAAAGAGCACACTATTTTAAAAATTGTGGAATGAAAGAACCATTGTATTAAAAAATCTATCTTGAAGAGAAATAAATGTCAGTGTGTCCCTTGGAGTTAAAAAGAAAGCTAAATACTGAATTAAAAAAAGTAAGTCAAATGCACAGAGCACATTCCAGCTAATGTGATTCTGGCTCAGAGGTTACATTTTGAGTGTGAGTGCAATATTTTAAATATAAGTATAATACTTGCACTTTGAAGTCCTTTAAAGATTGATTTTTATATTTCAACATACGAACATCATGTTTCTTTATCCCTCTCTGTATCTCTTTGCATCTATCTATCTATCTATCTATCTATCTATCTATCTATCTATCTATTTATCTATCTACCTATCCATCATCTATCTATCTATCTGTATCTATTTAATTGTTTATTGAATTTTGAATTACATCTTGGAGCCATACTTATTTTGATTAAAGATGCTCATTAATATATCAATAGGTGTGGCTAATTATAAATCATGATGGGTAGTAAATACCCTATGGACACTACTTTTAGAAACACTTCATTTTTGTATACTGTGTTATACATGTAAACAGATGGTAATCTGTGAATGGGTATACTCATTTTTCAGAACTTGCCATTTTTCACCCTTTACTACTCCTGGCTTTTATATGTACTGTTTTTTCATTTGCTTGCATAGAAACTTCAGATTCCCTTGTTTATAGTATATTTTGCTCCATTTACCACTTATTATGAACCTCACATAAGAGAATAAAATGTGTCTTATTCACTTCTAGCTCAGAGTCTTGCATACTGAATGAATTCAATTGTTTTAACAAAAAAGTGACCATGGAGGAAGATGATATGACAATTTAAAATATTGCTACTTTCAAGTTTTATACTTTATTTACTCTCATAGGTCCTCAGAGAAGGAAAAAATTTCCTACTTTGTTCCAACAGAGCCAAAGAATTTCAATGAGATGATATCAAGAGGTTATCAGTTTTATTGTTTTTGTTTTCCATCAACAATCAGCCCTTTCTCTAGATTCTCAAGGAATCAGAGAATTGTGAAGAAATACTTCCCTGGTTCTCATTTTATAGTGAAATAGTTTTTAACTTTGTTTATTTATTTTTAAAATTAAGTTTATTGGGGTAGCATTGGTTAATACAATTATATAATTTTCAGGGGTACATTATAATTTGACATCTATATATTCTATTGTGTGTTTATCACCCAAAGTCTGGTTTCCTTCAACTCCCATATATTTAATCCCCTTTACCCACTTTGCCCTCCCCCTACCTCCCTATATTTGAATCTCTTTATTTTGTCTACCTACTCTCTCCTCCCCAACTCCCTACCCTCTGGTAACAACTAGTCTATAGTCCATGTCCATGAGTTTCTCTGTTTGTTTGTCCTGTTCATTTGTTGCTTTTAGGTTTATATCCCACATATAAGTGATATCATGTGATTTTCAATTTTTCTGTCTGGCTTTTTTCACTCAGCATGATTATCTCGATGTCCATCCATATTGTTGCAAATGACAGTATTTCATCTCTTCTTATGCCTGAAAAATATTCCATTGTACATATGTACCACAGCTTCTTTAGCCAATTATCTATCGTAGGGCACTTCGCTTGCTTCCATGTCCTGGCCACCATGAATAATGCTGCTATGAACATCGATGTGCAAATATCTTTTTGGATATGGGTTTTCAAGTCTTTGGGGTAAATACCCAGAGGAGGGATTGCTGGATCATTTGATAGATCAATTCTTAGTTTTTTGAGGAACCTCCATACTGTTTTCCATAGTGACTGTACCAATTTGCAGTCTCATTAGCAGTGTATGAGGGTTCCTTTTCCTCCACATTCTCTCCAGCATTTGTTATTACATGTTCTGTTGCTTATCTATTGTAACAGGTATGAGATGGTATTGCATTGTGGTTTTGTTTTGCATTTCCCTATTAACTAGCGATGTTGAGCATCTTTTCAAATATTTATTGGCCACTTGTATGTCCTCTAGGGAGAAGTGCCTGTTCAGGCTCTCTGCCCATTTTTTGATTGGATCATTTGTTTTTTTGTTGTTATTGAGTTGTATGAGTTCTTTGTATATTTTAGATATTAGGCCCTTATCGGAGGCATTGCTTGCAAGTATATTGTCCTATTGGGATGGTTGTCTCTTTACCTTGTTGATGGTTTCCTTTGCTGAGCAGAAGCTTTAAGTTTATTTTTTAATGTTAAAATTACATGGTTAAATATATGTTAAATAGAAATACATGCATCTAGAACAAAACTTTAAAAATACAAAGGCATATACAGTGAAAGGTGTCCTACTCTCTGTCTCCAGATACCCCATTCTCTTTTTCAAAAGCATTCAGTTACTAGTTTCTCTTTTCTTCTTCAAGAAGCATATAACATATTTATGAACATAAATATATACTTATCTATATAGCCTAAGATACAGAACTCCTTCATCTTGCTTTTTATTTAATGACATATTTGAGGATATTTTTATATCAATAGACATGTACAAATCTTCACTTTTAATAGTTATACAGTATATTTGTCTAATTAGTTCTTAATTAGTGGGAATTTAGATTGTTCCAATCTTTGTTATTAGAAACAATAAATATTCTTGTACATATGACATTATTCTTGTGTGTAAGTGTACTACTCAGATAAATATCTAGGAGTGGAATTGCTGAGTCAAAGGGAAGCCCTTTAAATTTTGATAGTTTTCACAAAATGTCATCCATAAATGCTGTACCAATATATGCTCTACTAGCAAAGGATGTGATACTATTTTTCACAACATAATTTTTTATCTTTGTCAATTTTGCGGGGGGGAAGGGGGTGGTACGGTATTTTTATTTTCTTTGTGTTTTTCTAATTCTGAATAAAATAGAATGTCTTTTCAGATATTTAAAAGCCTGTTTACTTTTGCTGTTTACTTTTTTCACATTTTGGCACCTTTTAAAAATTGTGCTAATGCTATTTTTCTTATTGATCTGAAGATATAGATATGTTATATAATATCTTTGACATTATATATATATATATAATATTGCAATCTTTTGTCTATAGTTGATGCTACCATGACTGATATTCTGAAGAATTGTACTATAAACTCAAGTAGAAGAGTAAAGACAGTTTATTTTTGTTGAAAGGGTACTAGAAAACTTTAGGTTTTGCCCTGTGGTTATAATCTTGAGTAATTTGTAAGGGTGAATACAAATAAAAATAAGAGACTTAATAATCTCTGTTGAAAATAAAGGAAGAGACTTTTCCCTCTTCCTTTAGTTATTTACTTTAGAAAACTTGTAATTAAGTTCTTTGTTTTTGAAATGCATGCAACTCTTTCTGAAAGCTAAATAAGCCTCTTGCCAGCTTTATGACAGAAATGTCCTTCTCAAGGACCTGGAAAATCTGATTGAAATGTAATCATCAAAGTAGATAGTACCTTAATCTCTCAATTTCTGTGGCACAGTAGGAGCCTCACTTTGGTGGCCTAACTTCTAAGCTCCCAAACTACCTCCTGTTGTATAGATGTGTTTATTTTTCCTTTGTATGAGCCAATTAGAAAATACAAATAGCCATCCCAATTACCAGGTGAATCAAGGATGAACTATGTGTGATAAATGATGCTGTCAAGTCTTTTTCATGACTAGTTATTGTTTATCTTGAAAACAGGTATGTAATGGATTGTATTTGCCTGGCTATGTAAAGGGATTAGATTTCTTTTTGTCTTTGCCATCTCTTAGAGGATTGCCTGTGATGCACATATTCCATTGCTTTAATACTTATTTAATATTAAAACTGTTTTATTCTTTTCTATCTTTTGGAAAGGTTTTCTGGGCTGGCAGGAGATTTATTTTTAGTTATATTTTCCCGACAAACTCATCTCAGTTTTTCAGTCTGTACTCTGTCATTTGTAAAATTAGGGAGGTAGAGTACATTTTTGAGATCCCTGATAGCCCTATGAATTCTAGGAAATAATAAAAAAAAACCTACTCTGGTGTATAAAGTTCAAAAACATTATGAATAATTTTCTGAGTGATGCCAGTCAGTCTTTTTAACCAAGAAATTAACAACAAATTAAGACCCTCAAAATCATTAAAACAAAAACACTTATGTTCCCAATAATTTTTTTATAGCACATATCATATCTTTGTTCCTCAGACTATATATTACAGGGTTAATGAGTGGAGTAACTACAGAATAAAACAAAGTCACTATCTTCTGCATTCCAGTTTTATGCTCTGATGTTGGGCTCCCATACATGACCATCACTGAGCCATAGAAAAGAGAAACCACAGCCAGATGGGACCCACAGGTGGAAAAAGCCTTTTTTCGTCCAGCTGCTGAAGGGACCCTCAACACAGCTCGTAGGACCAGAATATAGGACACCATGATGAAAAGAAAGGGAATAAATAAGAGCAGAAAACTTAAGGTGGAGCTAGTTAACTCTATTGCAGGAGCTCTGGTACAGGTGAGGGCCAACAGAGGACCAGGATCACACAGAAAGTGGTCAATGATGGAGCCACAGAAGGACATTTGGGAAATGATGATGATAGGAATCAAGAACCAGAGAAAACCAAGGACCCAGCAACTGACCACGAGATTGGTGCAGAGATATCCAGTCATAAAGGTGGGATAATGTAGAGGCCGGCAGATGGCAAGGTATCGATCAAATGCCATAATAGCTAAGAAAAAGCATTCTGTAGAACCCAACGAGAAGAAAAAGTAGAACTGGAGAAAGCACCCAGAGAAAGAGATGACCTTGGTGTCAGAGAGGAAGTTGGCCAACATGTTGGGGACAGTAGAGGTGACATACCAGATCTCCAGGAAGGAGAAGTTGGCGAGCAGGATGTACATGGGCGTGTGGAGTCTCTGATCCCAGTGCACAGCACAGATGATAGAACCATTGCCCATGAGTGTCAGGAGGTAAACAGCAGAGAAGAGCACAAAGAGGAGGACCTGCCCCTCCCTGGGGCAAAGGAAGCCTAGGAGGATGAAGCTAGTGATGGTGCTGGAGTTGTTGGAGGGGTTCATGGATCTGTGAGCTGTGAAAGGACCAGCAAATTGTTTAATGAATGTGTAGAGATAGATGGGGACCCAGATATGTATTGAAGCTACCATGGGGAATGCAATATTTATTTATCAATCACTGCTATTTTTGTGTAACCCTGAAATACAATCCTTGCTTTATTGTTGGACTGTAAAAACTAGAAGTTAGTGAAGATCAATAGATAAACAGAGATGTTTTCTTAATGCGAAATGTATGTAAACATGTTTAATATATAAATATGTAGCTTATTAAATAATTATGAATAAAACTCAAGAGTAATTAGCATTGAGGTCAAGAAATAGAATATCACTTGCATCCTAGAATCTCCTCTCATGATTCATCCCAATCAGTATCCTCTGCCTCTCTGTTACTCCAGATTATAACATTCTCCTTTCCTTTTGGTAACTATCTCCTTGCTTTTCATTATTTTAGCAACCAAGTATGCAATTCTAAGTATTTAGTTTTGCTTGTGTTTGTACTTTTACGTAAATGAAATCACATTTTATGTAGTACTTTTGGATTACTTCTTTTGTTCAATAGTAAGTTTGTAAAATTCACGTTGTTCTATGTATCTTTAGTTTGTCTAGTTTTACTGCTCTCTATACCTTTGCATTCTATGAATAAATGACTTGTTTAACCATTCTACTATAGATGAATATTTTGGTTATTTCCAGTTTGGGACAATCACGAGGAATGCTACTATAAACATATAGTTTATATTTCTTAGTTCACATGAGCATGCACTTTTTTTAGGCTGTATTATAGGGTGTGTGTCTCTTCAATTTTAGCAGATTAAGTTGAACAGTGTCCCATTGTTATTGGTCTACTTTTCACTCCCAATGACAGTATATGAGAGCTCTGACTGTCAACATCTTTTTCTTATTAAGTTCTGTATTTACCAGAGCCTGAGGAATGACATATAAACTGCATTTTAACAGCTTCTCTCTCTCTCTCTCTCTCTCTCTCTCTCTCTCTCTCTCTCTCTCTCTCTCTCTCTCTCTCTCTCCCTCCCTCCCCAATCTCTCTCTCTCTTTCTCTTTCTCTTTCTTTCTCCTGATTATATCAGACTGGGTAGTTCTCTTCTTGGCAGTAATTTTTTTTTTTTTTTTTAAATTTCAGAGTAGGTAGTTATACCATAACTCTTCTGTTCTCAAGAGGGAGTATTCTGGAAGTGGTGAACTGTCCCCAAACTTGGCGTAGGAGAACATTTTATGCCTGATGCAATTTACAGCCATTTCTGGGAAGTTCATTATCCATCTTTTATGAGCTTGGATATTGTGATCAGCCTTGTGATTTAAATAAGGCGTTTCTTCACCATACTTCCTATTCAACTATATGCCTCTCCCAAGAGAGAATTCTTTGAAGTGTATCAGGAGCATTTTCTGGAGCAGCAAGTTTCAAACAGAACTTGTCATAGGCTCACAAGCAGTTTTTCTGAGAAGCTGTTTTATCAGAAGTGATTTGGAATTAACATAATGCTTCACACTTAGCTTTTAACAAATATTCATAAAATGAATGAATAAATGCACTTTTTTAGTTCTCAGGAAGAGATTATACCCTCACAGTTACTTGTGGGCAAAGCTGACTTAGATTGCGTGGCCAGGGAACAGGAGACCGTTGGGGCTATTGGAATCACTTTTCTCTTTTGAGGTAGTTAACTAACTCATTGATTCTATTTTGTGTTGCAATCTATCAAGTTCAGGAGTAAAACACTCAAATTAATTATAGAAAATAGCTGCTGCTCACTTCTATTAATACAGGTTCTCAGTCATCCAGGGTAGCTACAGCTGAGAAATAGGATCAGCATTAATCCGGTCTTGTCAAAATAGGTCTCTGATGGTCTGGGTTGGAAATATGATGCTGAAAAGGCCATGTAAACTATGGAACCTGATATTATTGATCTAATGTTAAGATACACGCAGCAGAAAACTGGTAAAGAAAACTAAATTTCTACCTCCCAATCACTTCTTTGGAGCACCTCAAGGCATAATGATTTTGGATGGTTATACATTTGCATAATGGCTTTATGTTTTCCTGGGTTAAGAAAACACCGACCTTTGTTAAAAAATCCTCCACCCAGACCGTGGTCTTGGTTACTATAGCCTCTGCGAATAGGGCATAAAAAACATATATTTTCCATTATCTGGAATATAGCATCAATCAATCAATCATAAATTATTTTTGAGAGTTGGCATAGTTACCCAAGGAATCTGTCAATGGTCTCTTTTAAATATTCAATAACAGTAAGATCTCCCTGGATAAATGGCAGAAGGTGTCAGGGGAGAACTGATTGATTACAACGTATTTTTGTTTTGTTTTTGGAGAGAAAAAAAATTTGTGCCAGGGGGCTAGCAAACTGATTAATATTTTGGAACTTATAATGTGTGTACAAAGCTTCTTTCTCTAAGTCAGATCTAGTTCTAGATTTTGTATTTCCATAACATAGGGGACTCATGTGGCCAATAAAATTTCTCAAGATCTTGCTAATTTATGTCTTAACTTATATTATCTCAGGTCTTTTAGTGCCTGAGCTGTGGGATGAACAGGTTCTGGTTCTTGTACCATAAACTTACACTTTCTAAATGCCCTTTCCTCTCTGATTTGAAGAATGTGTAACTAGGGACTGAAATTAAGTTTCAGATACAAAGTATTCTTTTTTTTTTTAAGTGAAATTAAACCAGACATAAAGTATCCAATATATATTTGCATTACTTTAACCAAGTCTCATTCAGGATAAAAACATTCCGAATGTGGTCTTTTCTGAAGCAATAGTTGTTCCAAATTTTCTGTTCTGTGAATGGGGCCATTAACAAATGTTGGAGATATGAGAATACATTAACTAATGAATCGTAGAAGTGACTCAAAAGAAAATTTGCTACAACATATGAAGGTCACTTATGAACTTTAAATCCCATAAAATTAAAAAAAAAATCCTTTTTAGACCTATAGATTTAATATCAACTTAAAGAAAAATTCCTCATTTTTCAATAGTTCAAAATAATTTGTTACTAATTGTGGTTTGGTCATCTTTAATCAAAGTGTTTTACAGGATGTTTCTTTTTCTTTCTTTTTTTTGCAGGATGTTTCTTAAAGGTTATTTTGTGTGACAATCACTTTGTCCATCATCTCAAAACATTCTCAGTATTTTGAATGGTTTAGTTAATGTTCAGAAACTTACTTTTCCTGGTCTAGGCTATTTTAATGTTATATCTCTTCCTTTCTTTTACTCCTCACATCCAACTCATCGGCGAGATGCTTCTGTTTCTAAAATATGACTCATAATACGCAATTTTCTTTGACTTCATTGTCATGACTCAAGTTCAAATTATCATCCTTTCTTCCTGGAACTTCTGCAGCAGCATCCTTAGAGGCACTTCGGCTCTACTTTTGCCCCTCTACCCTCCATTTTCCACACAGCAACAGAGTACTCTTTGAAAATGGAAAAACCAATTGTGTTAGACTTTTGAGTAAAACCATTTCCTCTTAGAAAAATTCTGTATCAGGAAGTCTTACAAAGCTGTTCTGGAAAACAGGAAAGTATTCTAGAAAACATGAATGGCCATCACCATTTTATGCTCAATCTAATATATTTAACCAGACTGTATTTTTACTCACCTTTTATTACTTAGCTCCACTGCGTGGTAGAATTATAATGTTCACCTGCCACAAGTCTGAGCTGGAGCTGTCAAAAAAAAAAAAAAAAGTGTGTGTGGGGTGGGGGGGCTGGTTGAATCATCCTGTATTGACAAGAGACAGAGGGCCTGTGAACATGTGTACAGTGATGTCTGTGTTTATGTACCTGAGCCTCTTGGAGTGAGTTAGTTAACAGCAATCACCCTTCTATGGTTTACTTGTTAAATTAGCCAACCCAGGAAAGGCTGAGATAGTGTGAGGAAGATATTCCCTGATACTGTAATCTTCATCAAAGCTCAGTACAGTAGAAGTCTTGATACGTCTATTTGTTGATCCTTATTCCATAGCCAGTCCAGAGATGTCTCCTGCCAACTTGATTCCCTCCTTTAGCTAGTCTGTATAGTTTCAGTGAGGTGGCTGCTGCATCTGTTACACTGGGTAATCTGTTTCTGGAAAATACTTAAAAGTAAGGATAATTAGATTGGGATAAGTGGTAGGCAGCTGTTGTATAATGGAGAAAGCATTGAATTGAGTAAGAACTTTTTAAAACTAGTCATAGGAAATTAATACTCAGTTTTCTTAGCAATAAAATGGACATAATCATGCCTTCTTTAAAGGGCTGTCATAAAGATTACTGAATGAGATAAATGTCTGTGGAAGTATCTTGACCATTGCCTGACCAGTAAGAGCTTAAGAAATATTGGTTGTATGTGTATGGCGATAGCAAATACAAAACGAGCTGTGGGTAAAAATCTAGTTGGTTATGATTTTTTTACTCTTCCAAACACTATGTAACTTTATTACCTGGATCGACAAATGGAGTTCCAAACTGAATCTTCTCAAAGTTTTCTTTTTTTTTTTTTCCATAGAGGGAAGAGATAGTTTTCTTGGCAATAACCAGAAAGGAGAAAAAATAGGTGGAAACTGTTATGATAAGAATCCTTGATTGTGTTTGCTGAAGGATGGTGGGGTTATAAGCAGAGCCTGCCAAGAAGTAAGCCCTGTTTTTCCTGATCCTTAAGGATCCATTTACTGTTTCTAAACAGTAAACAGTGTCAAGAGACATCTCTCTGCTTGTTATTCACTTCCCTTGGGGCCTGCCTTAATTTCTGTTGTTGCAAGTAGAAATAATATTATGAAACTTATTTTTTTCAGTGCAAGTTGAAGTAATATGTTTTCCATGCTTTAAACCTCTCACAGATAGAATGAAATATTAACAAATCAGTTGATTGTTTGATGAATAATCAACCAATAAGTCTATCTCTAACTCCCTTAAGTGTGCATACCATGTGTCTAACAAAGAATTTTACAAACTTGAAAGAAATAAAAACAGCTTCGGATGTCCATAACTGATCTGAAATTCACATCTAGACCTCAAAGTTATATTATAAGATAGTCTGATGCTCTCAGCTAGGTTATTCTGTTCTGTTATTGGACATAACAATTTTACAAAATACAACCTCTGAGGCCATGAGAAAATGAGACAAAATAAGGTTGCTTTATAATTTTGTCTAAACACAGAAAAAAAATAAAATATCAATATTGTCTGCTCTTGGCTTAAATTAGTGACAGCTAGTTTTTTTTTTTTTTTAAAGCCAGTTATAGCCCTATCTTCCTTCTTGTCTGTCCTTTCTATAGATTAGATTAGCTGAGATACCTAGTCTAGAATTGCCCTTGCTTTGACAACATCAAACCACCACTTTGTTAGATCCTCCTCCAAATCTCTCAACCAAGCACCAACCCTTTAATAGGTTCTTTCTAACAATGTCTTACTTTGAGACAGCCCATGGCTCTCCCATGGCGTATGTTATCTTTTGCTGTTATGAGTAATAAATCCAACTCATTCATCTATGGGTATTCCTGTAGTCTTTGGCCAAAGGGCATTGACAAACCTAACACATCATAAGTTGGCTGTGAAGCAGGAAGTGTTTTCATGAGACTTATGCAGACATCTCTAAGAAGACAGCTACATCTAGGGACACTTTTCAGGCCCAAGGATATTCTTGGCTAAGGCCAGTCAGAGCCGGGTCATTCTGAAGCTGCTCTCTGACCAAGTGCAACTGGGAGGTGGACTCTAAGACTTACTTATCTTCAACAGAGGGGTGGATCTTTTAACCCAGCTGATCTCCAAGTTCTCCATCCTTCTTACCGTGGAAGAAGGTTTTGTCTAAAACACTGGTGAAGTTAGCTTACTTCTGAGCTTGTCCACAATTTATATTTCGTAATATTTCAAAGTCTTCATCCTGTCAAACAAGGCACTCTGCCGTCCAGCCTCATTCACTTTTCTTGTCCTACTTCTCACATTTTTCTTCAGGTGTCTCAATGCCTTGGTAAAAACAAAGCATCTGGGCACACAGTGGAAGCTCAAAAAATATGCGTTGAAGGAGTAATTTTAACCTCTGGAAGATGTAAAAGAGCAGCTGGTGTGATTGACTTGAGGTGGCAGAGTTAAGCCCCTTGGAGAAAGTGACCTAGAAATGCAGGCATGGAAGGTTGATCAATTAACAGTGTTCAGGGGTATCTGTACTATTCTTTGCCTCTTTTCCATCCATTTTATATTCCTTACCCATCTCTGGGTTGGATCTGAGAATACTCGTTTATTTTTTAAACAGTTTTATGGTGGTATAAACTATATACAAAGTGTATAATTTAATAAACTTTCACACATGCACACATATATACACACCTGTGAAATTATTTTTATAATCAAGATAGCAAACGTAATCATAAACTCCAATCGCCATGGCTGTTCGCAGTCTCTCCCTCCTACCCCTCCCTGACCTCACTCCCTAGATAACCACTGATCACCCTCTTACTACAGATAAATTTGCATTTTCTACAGCTCCATATTAGTTTTAAAACGAGCAGCCTTGCAACCATGGTATCTGTGAAAATCAGGAGACTAGCAGCCACTGGAGAGGGAAGGCAGGGTTTGGAGCTCCTCAAAAAGCCCTATTCTTGGAGAACTCTCACTATTTGACCTGTTTTACAACTCCCTGGAAAAACTTCCTTATTTGCAGGGCTTGTTATTTGGCCTGAATCAGAGCATGCTCAAAAGGAAAAGCCCTATCCCAAGGATATGTTGAAAACAGTCAATGGCAGTTTAATATTGTAGCTGCCTGAAGCAGTGATGTCAGTTGGAACAAATGGGAGGCTAGACAAAAAACTTAAAAGGAAGATCTGGGGAATGAGATGTCCATAGTGATTTTTGAAATGCTCAAATATATTCCTGGGGATCTAGAAAGTCACATACATGTGTAGGGCTGTGTGCATTTTTAAAGAAGACTTAAGATGACCCTAATGTTTACCTATGACTGTATTTGAGGTCCTGCAAGAAGTAGAAAATGAAGACTAAGGCGGAGTTATAAACTGCTGGAGCACAAAACAGAGAGCTCCTCAGCAGAGAATGGGTAACTTAGTTAAAGGCATTTAAGGAAATTTCTGTGCAATCATGATCTGACCACTAAAGCTAACCAAGCAGAGACTTCAGTAACTACACATCACGGGTGATATAGACTTCACAGAATTAGTGAAAAAGAGTCATTAAAAAAATTAAGAGCGACATACATTCTGGGAAACATGGCGGAGTGAGAGACGTCCTCAGATCTCTCGCCTTGAAACAACAATAAGCTGAACATCTAAAACTCAACAAAAAACACCCAAACTGCACACCAGCATGTCTGAGCATGGGATCTGCGCATAATAGCTAGCACAAGACAGAGTCCCGGGTGTCGGGAGTGGCCTGGGAGAAATCAAGAAGCTGCCTCTTGTAGCCGCCTGAGCTCCCCGCAGGAGGAGGGGGAAGGGTGAAGGTGCGACAAGTTCCCTGAACAGCCCAGCTTGGGCAAGCTATGTATGAGCTTTCCGCGGCTGGCCAGTGTCAGGGCCCAGTCATCAGGGCAGAAGGCAGAGAAGCAGGACGGGACTGCAGAGAAACAACAGAACTAAAGAGCGAAAAGACCAAAACACTATCATAGTAGGGGACTTAAATATCCCACTGTCGGACATGGATAAATCATCCAAACAGAAAATCAATAAAGAAATAACATCCTTAAATGACACATTAGACCAAGTGGTCATAATTGACATTTACAGAGCCTTTCATCCCAAAACAGCTGCTTATACATTCTTTACCAGTGCACATGGAACATTCTCGAGAATCCACCACATACTGGGACACAGAGATAGCCTTAACAAATATAAGAGGGACGAAATCATACCATCCATATTCTCTGATCATAAAGCTTTGAAACTAGATATCAACTGCAAAAAGAAAGCAGGAAGAACCACAAATACATGGGAATTAAACAACATGCTATTGAAGAATAACTGGGTCAGAGAAGAAATAAAAAGAGACATCAAGAGATACATAGAAATGAATGATAATGATAGTACAACATATCAAAACTTTTGGGACATGGCAAAAGCAGTCATAAGAGGAAAGTTCATATCATTACAAGCCTATCTCCAAAAACAAGAACAAGCCCAAATAAACAATCTAAAAAACTAGAAAAGGAAGAACAATCGAGGCCTAAAGTCAGCAGAAGGAAAGAAATTATCAAAATTAGAGCAGAAATAAAGGAAACTGAAAACAAAAACAACAACAACAAAAAAAAACAAAGAAAAAATAAAGACAACAAAGAGCTGGTTCTTTGAGAAGGTTAATAAAATCAACAAAACCCCTGAGTAGACTCACTAAAGGAAAAGAGAAACAACACAAATAAACAAAATCAAGAATGAAAGAGGGGGAAATTATGACTGATATCGCAGATATACAAAGGATCATGCAAGAATACTATGAAAAACTATATAATACCAAATTTAATAACTTAGAAGAAATGGATTAGTACTTAGAAAAATACAATCTTCCTAGACTGAATCAAGAAGAACTGTAAAATCTAAATAGACCAATCAGCAATATAGAAATTAAAACAATCATCAAAAATCTGCCAAAAAGTAAAAGTCCATGAACAGATGGCTTCACCAGTGAATTCTACCAAACATTCAAAGAATATTTAATATCTGTTCACCTCAAACTCTTCCCCCCAAAAATCAAAGAAGAGACAATACTTCCCAAGTCATTTAATAAGGCCGATATTGATCTGATATCAAAATCTAGTAAGGATAACACACAAAAAAGGAAACTATGGACCAATATCTCTCATGAACACAGATGTACAATTCTTAAATAAGATACTAGCAAACCAAATGCAGCAACATATTAAAAAGATTATATGCCACGATCAAGTGGACTTCACCTTAGGGTCACGGCAATGGTTCAACATACACAAATCGATTAATGTGATACACCACATGAACATATTCAAAAATAAGAATCATATGATCATATCAATAGATGCAGAAAAAGCCTTCGACAAGATACAGCATCCATTTATGATCAAAACACTTAACAAAATCGGTATAGAAGGAAAGTACCTTAACATAATAAAGGCCATATATGACAAACTCTCAGCCAACATTATACTTCATGGTGAAAAAATAAAAACTTTCCCTCTAAGATCAGGAACAAGGCAAGGCTCTCCACTATTGCCACTGTTATTCAATATAACATTGGAGGTCCTAGCAAGTGCAATCAGACAAGAGAAAGACACAAAAGGCATCCAAATAGGATATGAAGTCAATTTGTCACTATTTGTGGATGACGTAATTCTCTCTATAAAAATTCTAAAGACTCCACAAGAACTGTACTAGAAACAATAAGCAAATACAGTAAAGTATCTGGATACAAAATCACTGTTCAAAAATCCATAGCATTCCTATACTCTAATAACTAAGTGCCAGAAAAAGAAATGGAAAAAATAATTCCTTTTGCAATTGCAACAAAAAGAATTAAATACCTAGAAATAAATTTAACAAAAATGTGAAGGACCTATATTATGAAAACTACAAGACCCTTTTGTAGGGTCTTGTAGTTTTATAAGACCCTACAAATAGATGTCAAATTATAATGTACACCTGAAAATTATATAATTATATAAACCAATGTTACTCTAATAAACTTAATTAAAAAAAAAAAACCCAGCAGTATCAGCAGCAAGAACAGTCACAAGAAGGAGCAATAACAACTAAACCTGGAAAAGTGGGGGAAATTTAATTTCCAAAGTTGCCACATTATATTATTTAAAATGTCCAGTTTTAAGTACAAAAGAAATGTGACATACAAAGGAACATAAAAGTATGGGAACAAACCATCAGTCTATAGATTGTCCATAAATTAGTGGATGAATAAACAAAATGTTGTATATCCATACAATGGAATATTATTTGAAATAAAAAGGAATAAAGTACTCACATGTGCTACTACATGGTTGAATTGTTCATGGATGAACATTATGCTAAGTGAAAGAAGCCAGCCACAGAGGCCACAGATTATATAATTCCATTTACTATGAAATGTCTAGAATAGGCAAAATTCATAGGCACAGGAAGTAGATAAGTGGTTGCCAGGGGTTGAAAGAAAGGTGAAGTAGGAAGTGACTGCTCATTGGTATGGGATTTCTTTCTCAGTGATGAAAATATTCTAAAATTTGTTAGTGGTGAAGGTTGCACAATTATGTGAATAAACTAAAAAGTATCGAATTGCTCACTTTTAAAAGGATGAATTTTATGGTATATGAATTATATTTTAATCAAGTTGTTACAAAACAAACAAAGTGATAATTAGAAAGTTTATTTCCATCACTGGGTTGTGGTCTCTCTGAGGGCAGGAAAGAAATATTGCTAACCTGAGTCACCCCAAAGGCTGGTACAATACCAAGAGAGATTTTCATACTCCCTTTCTTTTTATTAAGCATAATCTGCCAAATATACACATGTGAAAATCATTCAAAAAAGACATCTATTTTGGATATAATTTTGTTTTGGCAAAGTAATGTTTATTATACTTATGTTATAACATATCCTATTGTTCTCTAATATTCGATTTGGTTGATTTGCACTAAGGTGGCTTTTGAAAAGAAAAGGAATATGGATGTGGTCTTATTCTGTGTTATTGTAGAGTTCAGAAAGTCCTAAATTTGAATGCAGTGGTTCCCAACCCTCTCAGTGTATTATAGTCTCCTGGAGAACTTTTCAAAATATCTGTGCCTAGTTCTCACCCCCAATTCTGAGTCAATTAGTTGAGAACCACCGTTCAGTAGAGGTAGGTATCAATAGAAAGTCCTATTTGTGGTGTGATTATTACGAGCAGTTCAGAGAGTCTGTTGCAGATCAGTGGTTTTCCAACTTTAATGTGCACAGTAATCCACTGAAGATAAAATGCAGATCCTGCATCAACAGACCTGAGATGGCACCCTGAGATCCTGCCTACTAAACTGCCCAGCTGATGATCCCAAAACCACATTTTCGGTGGTAAGGGTTGTATATGTTTTAAAATATGCAGGAGTGGAAGCATGGTTAGTAAGAAGAATATAAAATAAAGCTGTTACATTATTAGACGAAGGGATTAATGAAGTGTAGGAAGCAGGTAATTTCTTAGACCTTAACTTTCATCTGATGAGACTATTCCATTGATTTGATTATCATTTAATGATTGGTCCGACCAGTTTAGACTGATCTCACATTTTTCTAGCAAAGTTCTTTTCACCTCATCCACAGGACATACAAAATCAGATTGTTACAGAGTTGTATAGTTTCTTTAGATATTGTCCTGAATGTCAAGAATGATAGAATTTAGTGAGGAAATATTAATAACATGTTTGTTTTATTTAAATGAATACTATTGACACTTTTGTGCTAAGTACTATGTTGGGTTCTAGAATTACAGAAGTTAATAACACATAGTTTTTACTCTTAAATAATTCACGATCTAATAAGATTGGGAGGCACGTGGAGACAGATTTGTGAATAGCTAACAGTAATACAAGAAAGAATGAAGGACACATCGAATATAAGTACAAGTAATGTGCTATGGAAAAGAATTAATTCCGCCTGGGGAAAGGCTTCATTAATGACCTGGCATTTAGGACATTAAAATGCCTCCTTCAAAAAGTTCACACTGACTTTCCAGTTTCTCAGCTCTTCACTGATAGGAGGCTCAGAGTCTGAACTTATGTGAGAATAACTCACTAACATCACAGATCAATTTTAGGAACCTCCTAGAACTTTCTTCAAGGCAGTCTTCATTTCTTTATTCCGAAGGCTGTAGATCATGGGGTTGAAAAAAGGGGTCAAAACTGAGTAGAACAAAGTTGTGAACTTCTGCATGCCTTCTGCTTGCCCTGACCCTGGGCTCACATATGTCATCATGACAGAACCATAGAATAGTAAGACAACGGCCAGATGTGAGGAGCAGGTGGAGAAGGCCTTCTTCCGGCCAGCAACTGAGGGCACCTGCATTACGGCCTTCAGCACCAGGGTGTAGGAGCCAATAATGTAGAAAAAGGTGGCAAAAATGAGGAGAGAGCTCATGGTGCTACATATGAGAACAGTCCCAGGAATTGGAACACAGGCCGAAGCCAGGGCCAGCAGAGGACCCAGGTCACACAGAAAGTCATCAATCACATTTGGGCCACAAAATGGTAGCTGGGTAACAAGTATCACTGGGATCAGAAACCAGAGGAAACCATACACCCAGCAGAAGATGACCAGGCTACTGCAGAACTTAATAGTCATGATGGTAGGGTAGTGCAGGGGGCGGCAGATTGCCAGGAACCGGTCATAGGCCATGATGGAGAGAAATAAGCATTCGGTTGTGCCCAATGAGAAGAAGAAGTACAACTGGAGCAGGCACTGAGCAAAGGAGATGGTTTTTGTCTGGGAGAGGAAGTTGGCCAGCATGTTGGGCACATCAGAGTTGACATAGCAGATCTCCAGGAAGGAGAAGTTGGCCAGCAGAATGTACATTGGGCTGTGGAGCTGGCGGTCCCAGCGCACCGCACACACGATGGCCATGTTTCCAAGGAGGGTCAGGATGTAAGTCACAAAGAATATGGAAAAAAAGAAGATTTTTATTTCCCAGCGGCAAGGGAAGCCCAAGAGGATGAACTCACTCACAGTGTAGGAAATATTTCTGGCCTCTGAGGTCATTTCCTTCCATCCTGTGAGGATTGCAGCAGAAATTACATATTCAAAGAAAATTATGCCTTCTGAGTCCTCCCTAGGAGAGTGAACACATTTTCCTGCTTGAAGGGGAGGGGATCTAGAGCAGTAGTTTCAATTTTTGATTGGGTACCCCAACAATACAGTTGTCGAATATACTCTTTTATACATGACTATTTAAACAATATACAAACCACAGTCAATTAATGTAGTAAATATTGGTGAAGATTTTGAAAAAAAAGCTTTCTTAGAATTAAAATAATAATAGAAATTCAGCTATCTCCTTTCTGCATCCCTCATTGCATTGCCTGGTGAACCCAACTTTGGAGACCATTGGTGTACACAATACAGATAGGTGGCTGGCTAAAGCTAAGTGGAGATACAAACTTTGACATGGGCAATTCAATCATAAAAAAGTTAGAATTGGTTGATTTACTGTAATATCAGTTAAGTGATATAAAAGAGAGAACATGAGGCTTTGAAGCCAGATGTGAAATAACCACAGAGTGACTTTAAGCAAGGTATAGTTGAGCTACATTAACTGACTGACCATCAATAGGCCACTATTTGTATCTATTCTCTCTCTGTGGAATGGTGCAGTACATAAACTCCAGGCTTTGATATTATCAGAATCATATGAGGAAGGCTTTGAAAGATGTAGATTTCTGGGTTCCAGCTCAGGTTTGGAACTGTGGCAGAACATGGGCTTTGGGAATTACAGATCTTGGCTCCACCACTTTCTGAAGAGTATTTACTCAGGGAAGGATTTAACCTCTAAAACAGTGTGTAAAATATGAATAATAATACCTCTATAGCAAGGATGACATGAGAATTGCATGAAATAATGTATGCAAAAGCCATTTACAAATTATGAAATGCTAAAGAAATATAAGCTATTAGAAACTGTTTGGAAATTATTATGCTAGATGTTACACTCCCTTGTTAATCTTTATAAATTAAACTGACTTCAAAATGCCAAAGGGGGGGAGTGGGGAGGGGAGAGGTAGATGGGATAAAAAGGGCCAAATATCTGGTGACAGAAAGAAATCTAACTATGGGAGATGAACACACAGCGTAAATATATATATGCCTTACTGTTAAAACACACAGCTGAAATGGATTTCGTTAACCAATGCACCATAAAAAATTAAAACAAACAAACAAACAAACAAAAAATGCCAAAGAATATTTTTGCCTATGGAATTTTAGCCACATGATAGGGTAAGTATGTGTGCTTGTGTGTGTGTGTGTGTGTGTGTGTGTGTGTGTGTACCTGTGTGTGTATGAATAGGAGAGCACTCCTCAGTCCTCTCAGACCACAGCAGGTACAACTCCTTAATAAGTTTCCTTTTAAGACCATTTTTTGCCTATTGAACATACCAGAGCGCTCATTTTCTTCTTTATAGACTGTCTTCCCTGGTAGGGATACCATTACAGTCATAAATGATAGGATAATTTTCCTAACACTGTAGTTTGAATTAAGGTCACCTAGTTTTGTTTCTACAAACTTTTCTGGGTGATCCCTTCCCACGCTGCTCCCGACTCCCGCATCTGTTCACCTGTGGGATTTCCTGGGAAATGAGGATCAGACTGCATTCAAATGACCATAACAGAGAAGCACCAACAAATACTATTTTAAAACAGGCAACCTTATGGAAATCAAGTTTTTGGTGAAAACTTTCTCTCTGGTATTCTTTGATTTTGTGTTTTTTTGTTTTTTGTTTTTGTTTTGTTTTGTTTTGTTTTTGCCTCAGAGAAAGCCTGGCTATTTTTTGAATCAAGGGGATAGAAAAAAAGCTTATCTAAATTTTAGGCCTTGACTTAGGCAAAGTTCAACCCAGAAGTTTACCATATAGGTCTATTAACTCTGTTTCACCAATTTTTTCATTTTAGAAGCTTAGAGTTCAAATTCTCTTTTTACCTTTTCTTAACAATGCCAGTTCTCTGGGAAAAAATAATTAAATAAACTCATGCATAAACATAAACTCAACATCTGTGAAGATTTTAGCAGTTTTCATTATGTACACATGAGCATGTGACCAGATGTCGCACACACCAAATTCATTGGAGCAGCATTTACTGGGGGGAAACTTGTAGACCTGGGTGAATCACAGGCATGTGTCTCTTTTGCTCATTGTAATTACAATGGCACACGGAAATCTAAGATATTCCATTCCAAGAGAGCATGCCAACCTTTGAACTGTGACTTTTTCTTAAGCTCTGAGTTTGTGGCTGGGAGAAAGGGGTATCAGCTCTTCTGGTGTGATTAGAGGCTATGGTTTGCAGATGCAATTGTAGAAAATGACAAGCTAATACCAGGATTCTTTACATTGGCCATGTGATAGAGAAAGTAATGATCGTAAGCACTGGGCAACAGCTGCTTCATGTCCGTGGAGGTTCACAGGAGGCAGTTTGAAAAGGATTAGTTTTGAACAAGTTAATCGTATGTTTAACATGTATTTTTTTAGAGGGACTTTCTTAAGTTACTCTATAAGGGAGCCATAGCAAGGATTATTGCTTCTGTTTCATATATGAGGAGATAAAGACGAAGTTAAATGCTTGAAGTCCCAAACCAGTAAGTGACAGGGTCAGAATAAGAGTCCATGCTTTTTGGCTCCTAATTTACTGTTTGTTTGTTTGTTTTTCACCATTTTAGGAGCCCGCCAGCATAAATGTATCAAAAATGTCACCCATATCATGGAAAAAATGAATCGGATTAATAAAATGAGTAACTGTTGGTGCTATAGACATCACCACATCATCTGAGGACAAGGTGGTATGTTCTTCTCAGAAGCCCTCAAATCATACCTTTTAGGTAGAATTATGTTTTTTCCTCTTTTTAAAAAATTTTATAAGGCTTTATTATTATTTCTTTTGTAATAAGAATAGTTAAAAGGCACTAAAATACCATACAACACAGTTCAACTTCAGAAGCTGAATTTAATGTGTCACCAAATGTGGCCATAAATAGCATCAACTGGACATTGAAAATGAGATGTTATTTCATGGCAGTAGTTTAAAAAAAAAAAGAGGTGATCTCTATCAAGTAAACTGAAGTGAGGTCAGAGCAGATAGTTATTTGTAGAGTTATTTTACTTTTACCTGACTTTTGTGATCTGCAATATTTAGCTCTGCAAGTTATCCATAACCTGAAGCAGATCACCTCTCATTCATTTATACAAAATAAATATAAATAATTAACATAAAGAAGTAAAATGAAAAGAAATTAAAAAAAAAAGAGGGAATACTAAGAAGCAATGATAGACACTGAGGAGATATGTAAAGGAGATAGAGGAAATCTTTTTTTTTTTTTTGCATTTCGGGGTGTTATATAATTCTATTTGTTGGAACATGTAATTTATTTTATCCCATTTCTACCACTGCCTGCCTGAGACTCTATTTTCCAGCTATTTTTGTAGCACGAAGCACAATTGATTCAGTGTACTCTAGGAACTTACTTAAGGGAATAGCTGAATTCTGTTCCATGTTCACCTGTTTCCACTTGTACTCTGGAGGAAATAAACAAAAACAAAACTGTCAAGTCTAGCCTTTTATATTTTGGAATAATGTATTGCTTATATTCACTGGCCTCAGAGATACCATGGATTAGAATGAGATCTACAAAATCACATTTTCTTATTGATCTGAACTCACCAAATCTTGGAGCAGGAAGAGACTTTAAGGGTTCTATAGCCTCCTCTCCTTCTACCAGCAGTAAGGGCCTCTCTCTTTTACCTTCTTGCTAGTTGGTGATCTAGCTTCTGCTGGAATAATTCATTTTTAGAAGCTGTGATAAACTTCCTTGTTCTCTCTTACATTCTTAGGTAACTTTGCCATCTTGATTTATCCTCTTGGTCTTATTTCTCCCTCGGGGAAGGGAGGTTAACACTTTTTATGTGCCCATCATACGCACATACTCTGTTAGGATTTTGAACATGCATTATCCTTCTTATTCTTCCAACAATTATGGAAGTGATCATTGAGTCATGGGTAGGCAGTAAGTGGCAGTGCTGGGCAGATCTGTGCTCTTTCAACTACATTATCTCAGAATAGGTCTACACAGCAACACTTAAAAATATTTGAGGAAGGTACTCATGTGTTCTTTGAAACTTCTTGATATACACTAAGCATTCTTGGTTTCTTCAACTGAATATGACATCATTTCCAGAGTGCTCATCATCCTGGTTGCCTTCTTTTGATTCTTCATACCTTTCTGAGGATGCGATCTTACTAAAACTGAACACAATACTCCTCATACTGTGTGACTCAGAGCACAGTGGTACTATAGTAATCTCTCTTGCTCTAGAAACTCATGCACTTAAATTGACATTAGCTTATTTAGGCAATGACTTTATACTTTTGATTTTTATTGAGTTTTAATTTTATCAAAGCCCTTTGAGTTCGTTCACAAGAATTTCTTTAAAACCAGATTGGCCCCATTTGATGCTTGTGTCATTGAGATTTTAAAGCGAGGGAGGTTAATTACTGAATTTCATTAATTATTTTAGTCTATTAAGATCTTAAGACTTTCAAATATTAGCTTTCATTTCTATTTTTATTGCCTATAAATTTGATAAAATTTCTTGTGAGTTTCACCTGTGTCTTTAATTAAAATGTTATATAGAACATCAGAAAATGCTTTTTCAGATCACTCAAAACTTTTTCTAGGTTACTATTTATTATTACAAACAATTGTAGATAGATGGCTAAGCTAAAAATAGATAATACAAAAGTGGTGAAAATGACCTTGCATCTCTGGAAAACATTCTGGCATATATTATTAAACAGATGGTTTATTAAAAAATTTTGAAGCAACTTTTGGACTTTAAACTGGTAGCTTTGTTCAATTTTATTAAAAAAAATTTTTTTCATTCTTCAGAATTCTTTAAAGACACCATTAGGGTGTTTTTTTTTTTAGGATATTTTTTGAGTTTTTTAAAAATAAGTTTATTTATTTAAATTAGTTTCAAGTATACAATACATTGGTTAGACATCTATATTGTTCATAAAATGATTCCCCCAATTGCTCCCTCCCTCCTCTGGCCCTCCACTTAGCCATCATATTAATGCTAACTACATTCCCTGTGCTGTGCTCCCCATCTTCATGGCCAACTATCAACTACTAATTTGTACTTCTTTAATCCTTCATCCCATTCTCCTAGCCCCCCAACCCCCCTCCCTTCTGTCTGTCACCAAATTATCCACTATATTTGTGAGTTTGTTTTTGATTAGTTTGTTCTTTTTTTCCTTAGATTCCACATATAAGTGAAATCATATGGTATTTATCTTTCTCTGTCTGACTTATTTCACTCAGCATAATAACCTCTAGGTCCATCCATGTCATTGCAAATGGTAGGATTTCATTTTTTTTAATGGCTGAGTAATATTCCATTGTATATATGAACCATAAGTTCTTTATCCAATCATCGTTAATGGGCATTTAGGTTTCTTCCATATCTTGGCTATTGTAAATTGTGCTGCCATTCATAGTGGAGTGCATAGATCTTTACGAATTATTGTTTTGGTTTTCTTTGGATAAATACCCAGAAATGCAATTGCTGGGTCAAAAGGTATATCCATTTTTAATTTTTTGAGAAACCTCCATACAGTTTTCTATAACGGCTGTACCAATTTGCAATCCCACCAACAATGTATGAGGGTTCCCTTTTCTCCGCATCTTCGCCAACACTTGCTGTTTTTTGATTTATTGATGATACCCTTTCTGACAGGCATTTTTGATTTATTGATGATACCCTTTCTGACAGGGGTTTTGAAATCACATCTGTACTATTTTTTGCACCCTGGGATATAATTTGCCTAGGTCTAAGAACGAAAGCTTATTTAAAATAATTGAGTGCTGTTTTACTTCATTTTTATGTCAATTCTATTTTATACATTTGTCTTCCTTTTGGAAAGGAGATCATCCTTTGGAGCTGTCCATACTCTAAATTAGATTGATGGGTCCCATGCGTTTTTCTGTCCAGAGGCCCAGTCTTTTCCTTTCATTTCATAAACCTTGCAAGCAAGGAGAGCCTCCCATCACAATACTATCAGTTGATATTGGAAGGACTTTGTTTAGGTATTAATATAGTGAAAAGCTCACTAAATTTCTTAGAGAAACTCATTCTTTCGTTATAAATGCTTTATTTCATTAGTCTCTTTGTATGTTTCTGTCTATCTTTTTCTCTCCATTGATTTTTTTCCCTTACTTCTAAAATGACAATATGACTTGGGATTTCTGACCTTGGACAATTTAAGAACTAGTTACAATACTACTCATTTTATATAGTTTTAGTACTTGTATAAATAAAGAACAATATGTCATAACTTTTTTTTTCAGTAAAATATTTAAAAATAACAGCATTAACTTTTTGGTTGCTGTCCATCTTGAAATATAGTTCATTTTCTATTAACTTTCACTTGATAGGTGAAAGTTAATTTTCTATTAACTTTCACATGATAGGTACAATCTTTTTTAAGTTATCTTCTAAACTTCATTTGGCTTTAGAGCTGATTACTGGCTTAAGCCATTTTAAAAACTCAATGAAAGTTTACAGAGTGCCTACTGTATTCTTGTATACTTTTCAATGCAAGGGATGTTTTAGAACATATATTCTTAAATGGTAAAATGTCTTAACAATCAGAAATATTCTTTTCAATTAAAATTAAGGGGCATTTTAAGAAATGCATATGAAATTTCAGTGTAAATTGTTAAATCTAAACCTGCACATTTTTAGAGGAAGATTGTTAATTTAAATATGAAAAGTGTAATTTTTCTTTTGTTTTTCAAATTAGCATAGATGGATAATCATGAAAATAGAGTTGGTGAAGGTGCAAAGAAATGACACTCAGAAGAACTGCTGGAGGGAACATAAACTTGTAAATTTTTTTTTTCTGACAGGCAGTTCATAAATACCCAGAACTTTTAAAACATTTATATTCATTAAATAATAATCAGAAGTGTAGAAAAATTAATAAGCAAGTTCACAATAACAATTTATAAGAATTTCCACAGATCATGTTAAAATACAGATTCCGACTCAAAATGAATGGGTGGGGCTTGGGATTCTAAGTTTCTAGTAAGCAATAAGACATTGCTGATTCTTTGAGTAGTAAAGATTTATAAAGTTCTTTATATGTAATAGAGTTTTTTTTGTGCAGGAAAGGTTTATATAGTTCTTTATATACCTTTCTGTAGAAAAAGTAATTCAAAGAAATAAAAAATTCCTGGAAAGAAATAAAACTTAAAATTAATAGTGGTAAGTTTTCAAGGTCAGAGGATAGGTTATATAATTTTCTTCTTAAAATATGTCTATATTTCTTAAAATTTCTACAAATAACATACATTATCTTTATAATCTGAAAAAAAATCTTTATAAAATGTTTTTGAAAGTACTTACTCTTCTGGATCTCCTACCTTCCCTAAAGATCACTTTTTGTGATCTTTACTATTTCTTTAATGTTCTAAAGTGGTAGGAAGCCCACTATTTGTGTCATATTTGACTTATCATGCAGAATATCACATCCCCTTCACTTGCTACTTGGATTTCAAGCCGATAAAGTCAGCCTGTGCCAAGGTTGAAGAGAAAGAAAAAATTCCCAACAGGGCATCTTGAAGGCTGTATTTCACTTTTGGGTGACCAATACCATTTCGTAAGCTTAGGGCTGGGATTAGTAGTTAAATTTAAAAATCTGAATGTAATGTTATGAGAAATTATAGTCATCAGCTTCTGGAGAGGTTTTGTGTTGTTACCCCTTTCCCATTGGAAGGAGTTATATCTTACCCTCAGTTTACTTTTCTTCCCTAAAAGAAACAAAAAGGAAAATATTAGTTTTCAATTTGGGTTTTACTTTTCTTCAGTAGATTTTATTTTAAAGAAAATGCTGTAGTTTAGAATACAGTTCACAAAAACCACGGCTATAGAAAAAATGAAATGAAAGCAATATAATTATCTTTTTTTTTTTACCTTTTCAGTTGACAAAATTTGAAAGTGATGTATTCTTTTTCAACTAGAAAGGTAGAAAGGTACATTCTCACACTTACATTTCCACACTCAAAATATAACACATATTTTTTTCCGTCCCACATTCATGGAATATAGGCATCTGCCCTTTGTTGAAGGAGTTGATTCAGGCACTGATTGAGACTAGGAAACGGTGTCTGCAGATAAGCCTTCCTCTGCTCTTCATTTCCTCTGGATCTCAGAGTTTCAGAGTTCTGTCCCTCGTGTTTTCACTATCAGTGCACTTGGGGAAATAGGGAAATGTTTTTTTTTTTTTTTTGAAGTTGGAAAAAATGTGTCTGCCCAGTGATGATAAGAATATTATATTATTATATTAATTATATTATAATATTATGTAATATATTATTGTCAATAATAATTGTACCAAAATTTATTATCATTAGTTATTATTGTCAGGTATGAGTTTCAGCAGTTTCTTTTTCTCAAACTTTTAAATGATAATCCTACTATATTTATATTTAAAAAAATTTTCCACTTTTAAGGAAAAAAGTTTTGATTCTTGAAAGGAATCAAATCAAAACAAGAGTTATTTTTGCTACATTCCCCCACATTTTCTTGTCTTATGAAAGTGATGACAATGATTTGTTGGACAGGTATTGATGAGGACTGTCTTTTGGTTCCATGTTAGCAAATCAAAACTTTCATCCCTAGAAACATGTTGAAACATGGATAAACCAACCAATCGCAAAATAACAAATACTGTATGATTCCACTTTTATAAGGTTCCTAGAATAATCAGATTTATAGAGAAAGTAGAATGATGGTTTTCAGAGTTGAGGGGTCAGGGGAAGAGAATGGAGAATTATTGTTTAATGAGTACAAATTTTCAATTTTGGAAGATGAAGAGTTATGGAGTTGGATGGTGGTAATAGTTGCTCAACCATGTGAATATACTGCATGCCACAGAAATGTACACTTAAAAAATTGTTAAGAGGGTAAATGTCATGCTATATGTATTTTCTACAATTAAAAAAATTTTGCAAATGCAAAGCACACTACCAGTGTCAATTATTTATTTTGATTATTATCATGTTAGCATTTCCACTGTACTCTTTTCCAGATGCTCTTGCAGTTGTAATCTTGTCTGTATGTGCATTTTCTTTTTCTCTGTGATGTTACTGTTATAGCTTTTTCTCAGTAATAAAAGCTACAGAAGGTAAGGTCTTTTCCTTCAAATCACAAATATTTCTCTATTCCCCAGCTCCAGCAATGCTCTCCCCTCCAAGGTGCCCCTTTGCTTTGCTCTTTGATGACAGAGAATGGTCTCAAGGAGACAGGCACTCCCCTTTTTCCAAAGGCAGACTTCCATCTCAGCGAGTTTTTTCACCAAGGTGCACATGATTATTAGAAATTGCATTTTCACCAGAGATAAAATTAAAGAAAGGAATCATTTTGATTCTGGGACTGGTATATGTAAGATCAAGACCACCCAAGGTGTGCAGTCTCTTTGCACCTGAAGGAATTTACTCTGAGACTGCCCAGGGTTGCCCACTCTTTAAGTGTCAGACAGAGCCTCTCCTGGAGCTCAGAAATCCTCCCAGCTGACTCGACTGGATTCTGTCATGGGTCAAAAGCCTCCTCTACTGTGAGCAACAGTTTTGAGGTCCTTGAGTTCGGGGAGCAGGAGAGCTCATCCTTTGCCTCTATTCTAAGGACATCTAAGGCTAAGACAGAGCTGCCCAATAGAAATATATGAGCCACACATGCAAACAACATGTATAATGTAACATTTTCTAATTACTACATAAATATTTTTAAAAAGTGAAATTAATTGTAGTAATCTATTATTAGTCTAGAATAAAAATTTTATCATTTTAACATGTAATCAATGTAAAATTATTAACCAGGTATTTTGCATTCTTTTTTTTCATACTAAGTCTTATAAACTAGCTGAATTTTATACTTACAGCACATCTGACCTTAGACTAGCCACATCTGAGTGCTCAGTAGCCACACGTAGCTAGTGGTTACAATATCAGATAGTGCAGCTCTATGGCTTCTTATGTTCTTCTTTGTAATGAGAGTGGGTGGGAGTGGAGTGAGTTAGGGTTGGTAGATTAGAAGCTTTCATAAGTAACTTTATAGATGGCATATTGTGTTTTCTTTACTCTCTCTCCCTTTCCCTTTGTCTTCTTCCTCTAAATGGAGATTGAACTTCAAAAAATGGCTTTTAGAGACAAGCAAGGGATAAAAATCTAAAAGCAGCAAAAGAGACAAGGAAGACCCTCTTTTTGTTACCAGTGGAGTCAGATCAGGGCCATTTTGGGAAAAAGAGCACAATGGAATCTGTACTGATGCTGTCCATCATAGGTGGTTGTAGAAAGGTTGATAGGGACGAAGAGAAGTGTAACTTTACTAGGAGATGGTATAGCTTTGCACCCCCCTCTTTAGTCTTGCTGCTGTAGTATATAAGCCTGAGGGTGTGCAGCTTATACATGGAACTCTGAGTCTTGCAAAGGCTTCTTAAACTCTAATCATGCTTTAGGCAGTATACTTGTTATTGATGATACATAGATGCATATGATAAGATTCTTGTTCCAGACGAGCTCTTGAGTTATGGTGGCACAGGTGTGTCAACAATTTCAGTAAAAAAAATACTAAAGGAGAGGAATTCATATGGTGCCAGAAGAGCACAGAAATGTGTTAGATTAAGAGTATAGCTTTGGGGACCATAGGTAGGAAGTGTCAGAGAAGGGTTCACAGAGAGGTCAATATTTCATCTGAGTCTTGAATTATAAGTTGGAAGTTTTCTAGATGGAAGGAAGAGAGGGAGGGTGGATGATGATGTCACATGCAAGAAAAATGGCATATAGGTCAGTCCTAATAAATGAATGACTGAGTACAGAGTGAATGTAGGGATCCTGAAAGGAGATGAACTTAGAGATATAGGAACTTAGATACTAAAGAGTTGAACTTGATCCTGCAGGTGAGAAAGAAATATTTAAAGATTGGAAGCAAGGAAGTGATGTGATCAGATTTGCATTTAAAAATGTTGGTGTCTTTAAGTTTAGAGTCGGTACTGTTTAATACCACAATATAGCTCCTTCTCTCATCAAATGTGTTTTAAGCTATCCAATCAGCTTTAAGGAGAAGATAAATTCAGATTAATTGTATTGTCTCAGTCTTTTGAGAATTTCACAATTCCTCTTGAAAATACTACTGATATCTCAAGAGTCTTACAGAATCAAGGCAGGAATTCTGTTTTACATTAACATTATCAGAGTTTAAGATTAGAAGCTTGATATTTCAGTTGTGTAGGGTAGGGTAGATATTCAATGAAAACTGTATATTATTTCTAACTGAAAGAGCCCAAACAGAAATTCTAGGCCTTTCACGCACCTTAGATTCTAAACAGCAGAATAATCCTGGGACTTCTACCAGGTATTTGGCATCTGAGAACAGTTTAAAAAGTAACAACAAGAACTCTCTCACATTACCTCAAGCCCTCTGTAGCATATTTCTATGAAGGCTTTTTATGAGTGTATATAGAATGTGTGACAAAGTCTCTGTTAAATGTTATATAGCTCGTATGAGCCAGAGAAAACTACTCAGTGTGTAGTTAAGAGGTCAAAAAATCGTTTGCTAGAATATGGAGCCCATCTTAAGAAATTAGAATACAAAAATTCTCCAATAAATGTGTAATTCGTAAGTTGTGTGAGAATTCTAAGGGTAATAACTTGATTTAGCAACAGATCTGGTGAGTTCTGAAGAATCATGTATTCCTCATATGTGCATATTGAAACAGCAGGAGAGCTAGATTGGTCTATAATGGCTTGCGAGTAGTTAATGAAGCTCCCTACAATCTGCATCCTCAAGAACACATTAAGTTTTGTGTTCTCGAGGATGTAGATTGTAGGTCGGAAAGGTAGGCATTGTGTCACCTTGGATGAAAAGAGAGTCTTAAACTTAAGAATATGTTCCACATTCTCTCAATTGACACTGACATATATCATCATAATGGAGGCGTAAGATTGTGTGCTATATTCATTTATGAGTCCTATTGGAAGAGCTAGGCCAGCAGCACAGTATGAAAAGCTTGGCCTTGGTGCTAAAGATAAAAATAAAAGTAACAGTAATGAAGAAAGCTCTGAAACCTCTTTGGAGGGACATGTGGCCACACTGACCAAAATTTAAAATGCACTCACTCCATGACTCAAAATTTTCATTTCTCAGGATTTGTCCTTCATAAACATTGTGTCCTTAATTTCTCTCTGCTGTTTTAGAATTAGAAAATTGAAAGGAATAAGTCTGCAAATATATAAATTTTGACATAGTCACCCACAGATTGTTTTCTTTATGCACTTATCAAAATGTAAATATTTGATTCAATTAGTCACAGTATTTTTCTCTGAACAAGATTCTTTTTCAGTGGATGAAATATGAAAGACATAAGACATTTATTTACTATTCACTTAATATCCAAATGGATGTTCCTGATTGACAGGTGATTGTTTTTCAAATGATGATTTTGGAACTCAGGTTTTTCCCATCTTTGCCTTCATCATCTTCAAAACTTGATTCCCAGGGTCAACATGCTCAATTACACCAAAAATCATGAAGGATCATGCATGAGTATGGCATGGAGTGTTGCATATCAGTTTTAATTACATTCTACTGACTACAACTTAGTTGCATGAGCATACCTAACTGCAAGAAAGGCTTAGAAAAAAAGGTAGTTTTAAAGAGAAAATGGATTTTTCTCTGTTACACAATGTCTTAACTTGTTGATTGACCAATACATATCCTGTTTGATCTATATGTAGAGATAAGAAGTTTGTAAACAATGGAGATAGGTAGCTCTGTGGATGTCTAAGAATAGGCTCATTCTGGATATAGTGGACGATAGGAGATGCAACTCTGGAGGGAAGAATACTGTGTTAGGCTGGAGTATATATGCATGTGCATGCATGTGCCTGTATTTGAGTGTGGGTGTACATATAAATATGTGCACATTCATATAGTTTTGATCTGATGTCACATTTCATATGATAATCACTGAAGATGAAATATACTCAAGTGTGTATGATGCATGTTAATTAGCTTCATTGCTCCTGGGGTTGAGATCTCTAGAGACAGTCTTCAGAGTCTGGAAGGGATAAGTAATGGGAAATGGAGAGATCTGTGGCATGTTCTATTTTCTGAGTAAAACCTGAAAGGGATCTTTGTGAGGAAAGGAACCAAAAGATGTTTTACCAAAGAGATGACATCTCAGACTCCTGGGCTGCATTAGGATAAGTATGTATGGGCACATGGAACAGTAACTTCTTTTCTATGTCTGAATGTCCATTTTGTCTTATGTATTAATATAAAAAAGTAATAAATTTTCATAATTATTTTCCTTTACAAACACTGTTTCTATTACATAAACCTCATTACATGCAATTAAGGAAATGTTCTTTGTCAAATTATCATTTTGTCTTTGCAGGTTATCTTCAAAAGAATTGTATTCTTAGCTGACAGGAAAATGGAAAAATTTTTTCTTTAAGACTTTGGCAATAATTTAGATGACTCTCTTGTTTAGTATTCTCTTTCACAAAGATGACAGCATAGCAAATCAATACCCATTGTGTGACTTGTAGGAAAGGAAAACTTGGTAAGTAGAAGCTAATTTATTTAATGAAATATAATACTTAAGATTCCAGTCAAAAAAAAAAAGCAGGGGACTGGGAAATCAAGTGGAGTCTAAGAGATACCCAAAGGCAAAGGAACCTACTCTTCAGTATGTTGACTTATAGGAACAGAAAAGCCCTTAGAATGTGACTATTGGCTGGGAGTAGCTCTCCCCTGTGAGTCATTCTAAGTAAGAAGATAATCATAAGAGAGCTAACGAGTATGACTGTGGCAAATGGAAAGCGAGACCTCTCTTTTCTGTATGTTTCTTCTCTGCTCCTTGAGCAGCATTTAATTACCTCTGCTGGTTTTCAGGACCCAGGAGATTAGGTTTCTACACATCTCGTGAATCCATCGCTGCTATCTTTTTGTTTATACGTTACCCTAGGGTAGGCTCTTTGTGCTTTTTCCTAAGACTACTGAAATAGCTTTCCAGTAGTTTCCTGCTAATTTCATTACCCTGTAATTGTCTGGTAAATTATCTTGCAAATACAGCTTCCATAAAATTTTGATCATTTTACTCTTCTACTAAACCAGCTCTTGTTATTTTCCATAGACTAGCAAATTAAGCCTGAACTAGTCAGTCAGACTGGCAGTGACACCCCTGTGACGTGGCCCCATCTTTACATCGTATACCTCACCATTCTTTTACAAGTACTCTGACTTTTACTCTTTGGGATTCTTCTCTAAATGTAATGTCTTATATACAAATCTTTTCACATTATTATCATATGCTATTTAAGTTCTGCCTCTATCATTACCCTTGGAAAATTCTATGTTTTGCCAAGGTCCTTTTCCCTCTCAAAAACCTTTTATTATTTTTTCCAATTGAGTATAATCTTCATGTCTCACATGACAACATTTTGTTTTGATTTGTCATATTCTGTTGTTACCGTGTTAGTGGCAGCACCGCCATATGGGTGGAGGGATACTAACATCCACTCTATATTCTGTATCAACTCCCCACGAAATTGTCACAGATAAACATACAATCTAAGTAAAAATAGTTTCTTTGCTAGGCAAATGAGGTTCCAAGATAAATCTCCTTAAATCTCTTTCAATCAAATTTAAGCTCCTAAGCTCCCTCTAGATAAAAATTCTAGAATGTATTGTTTGAATTTGCTTTGAACAAAAGATATTTGACATGAGCTCCAAAAGAGTAGAAACTCTGC
>NW_006431936.1:391776-396205 GCF_000325575.1 Pteropus alecto | reverse complement strand
AATAATATGTGCAAAATAAATGTTTATTGAGTAAATGCAGGAAGAAAGGAGACAAAGAGAAAAAAACAACTCATCTTCTTAAAGGAAGATAGTAATATCACAAACCCCAATGAGGAAAATAAGCATATTTCTTCATCAGGAAGAAAAAAAATAGTGTAAATATTTCTATGTCTCATACTGTCTCTGTCCCTTCCACAGGTCAGACTAATGAGGACCCTGGAGCTTACTAATATCTCTGGGTTTGTGAGTGAGTTCATTCTCCTGGGCTTTCCCTGTCACAGAGACATCCAGAACCTCCTCTTTGTGCTCTTCTCCTTCGTTTACGTTCTGACCCTCCTGGGAAACACATCCATCATCTGTGCTGTGTGGTCAAGCAGGAAACTCCACACCCCCATGTACATCCTCCTAGCTAACTTCTCCTTCCTGGAGATCTGCTATGTCAGTTCTGATGTGCCCAAAATGTTAGCTAATATCATCTCCCAGACCAAGAGCATCTCCTATGCTGGTTGCTTGCTCCAGTTTTACTTCTTCTTCTCCATGTGTGCCGCCGAGTGCTTATTTCTGTCAGTGATGTCTTTTGATCGATTTCTTGCCATTTGTAGACCTTTGCACTATCCTGCTATCATGACCTATCACCTGTGTGCTAGGTTAGTGGTCTTCTGCTGGGCAGGTGGCTTTCTCTGGTTATTGACTCCCTTGACTCTAATATCTCAGGTGCCCTTCTGTGGTCCAAACATCATTGACCATTTTCTCTGTGATCTGGCACCTTTGCTGGCATTGTCTTGTGCTCCAGTATCTGGAATCACTCTCATCTGCGGTATCATTAGCTCCCTCATCATCTTTCTCACCTTCCTGTACATCCTTGGCACTTACTTCTGTGTACTAAGTGTGGTGCTACAGGTGCCTTCTGGCTCAGGAAGGCATAAAGCTTTCTCTACTTGTGCATCCCACCTTGCTGTGGTGTCTCTGTTCTATGGCTCGGTCATGGTGATGTACATTAGCCCAGGTTCTGGAGACTACCCTGGTATGCAGAAATTTGTGACTTTGTTCTATGCATTGGCAACCCCACTCTTCAACCCCTTTATCTACAACTTCCAAAACAAAGATATGAAGGATGCACTAAAGAAAATTCTGAGTGTGTTGTGAAAAATCTCTAAAGGCTTCAAAAGTCAAATTTAATAATGCATTGTTAATGTTTAGGAGGATGGAAGATCATGAGACAAATGGTATTGTGGCTTTTTTCTCTTCATTTTATTTTCATATATTAGAAAGATAATTTTAAAAAATTCATTTGACTTATGATTTGTCTTAGAAAGCTATTACTCTCTTGTTCCAGATGTAACTGTACCTTAGATAGACTTCTTTATTTTGAAATCCAACTTAAGATTTTCATGTATTTCTCTATAATTGAGTTTCTAGTTTCTCTTTTGGTTTTTATTACATACTGCTTGATGTATTTCAATAGTCTCAAATTCTGCTCTCCTCAAAGCCAGTTGTCCTTTTCTAGAACATAACAAATGTTGAATGTATTGCAAACCCACAAATGGTTAACCAACAACCCTTCAGGTAACCAAATTTAAAAAATAAAACATCCTTCAATATCAGGGACAAATTTAAGCACTACTTTTGTATATTCCATAATTCCAAGTATACTTTTGGGAACCAACAAGTGTCCTCAGTGAGGTTACATTGGCTTGATTGACTCTCCACATTTTGCCAATGCTGTCACTTTAGGAAGTCGGTCCAAATCTTTCATATTCAAACACACGAAGTTTAGTTAATACTTACTGTAAACCAAAGAACTATAGACTTTGCGAGATCACTACTATCAGGCCCAAGGTGAACTTATTTTCAAATAGTTCTCTGTAAAATTCTGAATATAAGTCCCTCAGAGGTAATTTCTACTCTATAATTTATTTTCTAGAGTAGTAATTTAATTACAGTATTACACTTCATGAGGAAACCTCTGGCCAAAACTTTCTTCTGGGGTAACTCCAGCACTAACTTTATTTCTAAACCTTAGTCAAACATCTGCAACCTTCTGCTGGATATTTTTACATGAAGAGTCACTTCAAATTCATATATTTAATCCTAAATTTGTTAATCTCCTTTTAAATTAGCTCTAGCCATCCTTATTTTCCAATGGCTCCACTCATTTATAACCTGAACTTAAAATCTTAACGTTTACAATACCTCATTTTCTCATATCCAATACTAATGTTATTAAGTTCCGTAGCATCTCCCTTGTAATCTTTTGTCATCTTTATTCATCATTTTTGTCCAGGTATCAGCACTCCATTACACCTGTGAAGGAATAATAATTTCATAAGTGGCCTTCCTGTCTCAGATAGCTCCCGTGTCAAATCATCTTTTTAAACCTCCTTTCCATCAGTCCCTACACTTATTTCCACTCCACTTACACAGATTTTTTTTTTTTTTGGTGGGGGGAATCCCAAAATCTTTTTCTTTCTTTTTCTTTTTTTGGTGTGGATATTTATCATTATAAATTTGTTCAAACCTGTAGAATGAATATACAGCACCAAGAGTGAACCCTAAAGTAAACTATGGACTCTAGGTGATGATAATGTGTCAATGTGGTTCATCAGTTGTAACAAATGTACTATTCTGGTAGGGATGTTGATAATGAGGGAGGCTACACATGTGTGGGGTTAGGTGGCATATGGGGAATCATCATAAACCTAAAATAACTGCTCTAAAAATTAAAGTCTAAAACAACTAAACATATTTATATATAATATAAATAGAATATGTTTATATATATTTACATAAATATAATATGTTTATATATTTATATAAATATAAATATAATATATATATTTTCTTCACATAACCAGAAATCTGCAAGTGGCCTATCTATAGCCACTGCTCTGTTCTGGATCTGTGACATTTAGCTTGTAGATCCTTATCCTCATGTTTATTACCTTGTGGTTGCAAGATAGCTGCTAAATGTCCAGCTATTTCTCTGTTCCAGAGTGGAAGAGCATGAAGAATTAGTTCATATTTCGGGAAAGCAAAAGCCTTCCCTAAAACCCTCAATTCATGTCTCATTAGCCAGAACTATGATATACATGACCAAGCTAGAGACAAGCTGAAGAAGCCAGAGTTTTCAGCTGGACTTATTGCTACTATGAACAAAATCAGGATTCTTTTACTAAGGAAAAATGGGATACACTAGCGTGGGCAATAGCAGTTCCTACCATAGAGGGATCTGGAGAGTTTCTCTAATTACCTTAGATATAAAGAAACTGAAACAATTGATAACATTGACCTTTGACAAGTACGAAAAAGTTGAAGAAGAAAAGCATACAAACTTCCAAGAAGCTATCACTTTATAAATCTGACTAGAGGCCAATAGGTCTGAGAATTGTTTGTTGACTAACCACTTGAAATCACTTTTTGATTGTGATTTTTTTAAAAATTCAATTTATTGAGGTGACATTGGTTAATAAAATTATATAGGTTTTCAAGTGTACGATTCAATAATACATCATCTGTATATTGCACTGTGAGTTCACCACCCAAAGTCAAATCTCCTTTTGTTACCTTATATTTGACCCCCTTTACCCTTATCTACCTCCCTCCTCCCCTTTTTCCCTCTGGTAAACACTAAACTGTTGTCTGTGTCTATGATTTTTTATTTGTTTGTATAATGATGGTCCTATAAACAACTGGTATAACTAAATTTGAATAGTAATAAGCTGTTTTAATGTTGATCGGAATAATATTGAGCAAATAGCGTTTCAGTATAAAAGGGAACCTATGAGTTCAATGGTGAGGAAAACAATTTGGAAGAGAAATTGCTAAAGCGAAAAAGCTATTTGAGCCCTAGTTTTCTGTGAATACTGTCTTCAGAACCATGTCTGTAACTAATTTAACCACCTTCCCCCAAGGAATATATAATTCCTTTCAGTCTGATGATTAAAAAGGAGTCAGTTGAATTACAGAGACCATAAATATTGTCATCCTACCAAGAGGAAATACTATCACCCAGCCAGTCATTCATCTTGCCGCTTTATGAGATGTGTCCTTAGAAATGGAATGGAATAAAACAGAAGAGAACAGTACAACACATAAGAGAAGAGAAGAGAAAGGAAGGGAAGGGAAGGGAAGGGAAGGGAAGGGAAGGGAAGGGAAGACAATAGTAATGTATCATTTGTGATAAGGGTGGTATTGTTCTAAGACACTTCTGTTTCAGTTATATATGTATGTGTGTACTGGGCATAATGTAAAATGAATTTCTGTGGGTTGTGGTCAAAAAAGTTTAAAAAGCCATTGTCTTAGCAGTTTCAGAATGCCTAAGCATAGGTTATTCAAAAGAAAATCCAGCCTTTTAAAATAGCTCAAGAACTCAAAACAAGCCAAAGACATTGATGTCAAATGTGGAGTAATAGAACCTCCAAATGTGTGG
>NW_006431936.1:381640-391754 GCF_000325575.1 Pteropus alecto | reverse complement strand
ATAGCACCAACAAATGACTATTTGTAAAAAGAGTGGGACATTTTTATCCTGTCATAATTATCTTAACGCATGGTGAGTTGGAGAAGATGTGAACATGAGAACAAGGGAGAAAAACCAAGTGGCACCCTAGAAGAGAAAACCAATGTGAAAAGACATCACAAAAGCATGAAAGATGCCACAAAAGCATGAAGACCGCGATTCTGACTGGCCACCTATGAGAGGTGCCGCCCTAGAGAGAGAGGATCAACAGTCAAACAAATTTACACTTACAAATGTCACATGTAATTAGTTGTGTCCAAATATTTTAGTTTGTATGTAATTCAAAGCTTCCTTCAACTAGTCCTCAAACTTTATTTCTACCTTATATGTTCCATTACTCCTATTTGACTTGCTTTCCCCAATTAATATAGTACAATCTTAGTTTTACGATCTGAGCTTAAAATTGTTCTACCCATTTTTAGGTACCAGTTATGCTCTTCTTGACACTTTCTTTGCCCATTATAGCTTATAAAAATATTCTTTTCTAAATTTATAGCATTTGTTTTTTGAGTTTTGCCATATATTTACTCACTATTGGGTTGCCTTTGGGTATCTGTTACAGCACTGTTTGTGTTAGTTTTTACTTTTCTGCCAGTTAGGTTGTAAGTTTGTTGAAGGCAGGGATACTTCCTCAATAGTAGGAACTTAATTAATTGTTTATTTAATCAACAAATCCATTAAACACACATTTATTGAGCTACTACTGTGTGTTAGGTATTACTTTGGGCATTAGAGATATAGTAATGATAATTAGCTCTCAGAAAGTTCATGTTCTAGTGTGAGGAGACAGAATTAAAGAAATAGAGAAATAAATATATAGTATACAATATTTCTGGTGGTGATAAATTGAGGAAAAATAAAGCAGGTGAAGGGGATAGATAAAATGGGAGTAGGAGATACCTTTTACATAAGGTAGTTTGAGAAAGTTTCTTTTATGCTGAATTTTTAGATGAGACCTAAAGAAAGTAAGGGAGTTCTGTTTTGGCCATTTCATGTTTTAGGTAAGCTAGAAAGCAAACAATTATCAACTGAGTGTGGAAACATTTTACCAAGTATGATTCATTAGCCAAATCAAAATGGTATAATTAAGAAAGGCAAGAATATTTGGGATCAAAAGTACATCTGAAAATATACCATTGACAAGTTCAACAAACTCAAGATGGATTTTAATTTTGGTTGGTTGATTGAAGATTCATCAGATGTCAGAATTCTTTTACATGGATACTGATTAGAGTAAAAACATCTCCTGTGGTGAGAACAAGTGTGTAGAGTACTTCGGGCATTTCAAAAAATATATCTTTGGAACAAAAGGATCACTGTTGGCATTAAGAAGGTAGAGTTTATTCCTAGGTATTTTATTCTTTTTATCACAATTGCAAAAGGAATTTTTTTTCATTTCTTTTTCTGAAATTTAATCCTAGGTATTTTATTCTTTTTATCACAATTGCAAATTTTTTTTCATTTCTTTTTCTGAAATTTGTTAGACATGGAAACAATCAAAGTGCCCTTCGATAGATGATTAGATAAAGAAGTTGTACATACATACAATGGAAATTACTCAGCCATAAGAAAAGATGAAATACTGCCATTTGCTACAACATGAATGAATCTTGAGATTATCATGCGAAGTGAAATAAGTCAGACAGGAAAAGTTGAGAATATGATTTCACTAATATGTGGAGTATAAAACTGAAAGCAACAAATGAACAAGATAAAAACTCATAGACACAGACAACAGTTTAGTGGTTATCAGGAGGAACGGGGTGGGGGAGCTAGATAAGGGTAAAAAGGGTTAACTATATGGTGACAGAAGGAAATTTAACATTGGGTGGTGAACACATAATGAAATATACATATGATGCATTGAATCGATGCCATGGCAACTGAGGCTCTGTGATGTCACCAGAGATCTCATTGCCTCTTTTCTCCCACACATCCTGTCAGTGGGTGGCTCATTCCGTGGGTGCCCTAACCAAGTCGATTTGGATATTACAGGGCAATGCTAAGTTTAAGTCAAACAGGATATTTTACTGCTAACGAGAACATGTCCGTTGGGCCTGGAAGTCATTGTTTAAGTTAGGAGTAACCAAGGGAAACCAAGTCCTGATTAGGTTTTTGGATTCAAACTCTGGGAAGAAATCAGCACTGGACCTAAAAACCATCAGTAGGAAGTCATGCACCTGGGGTAACTCTGACCTTCTCAGATCCTCTTTCTGTCAGGCAGGTTGTGGTAGAAGGTATGGCATCTAACCCCTAAGGGCTGTATTGGGCCAAGCTCTGCTTCAGGCCATATGTCCCAGGACATCCAGGTCTCTGTTTTGTACAATCTTCCCCAGGCCATGTGTAAAGGCTCGTAGGGCTGCTATGTCCTCTGTGGAATTTGGGCAGAAGAGAAAGTGGTCAAATATATATACTTGGTCATTTCATACTGACTTTAGATCAATGATATCCAAACTTTTGGAGTTGGTATAGATAGTGCCTAATTTTATCATGCTTCCTCTTTTGTTTTCTGCAACCGTCCTGTATACTAAATAATGAATTTCTAAGGAAAGTGAATTAATTTAATTTTGAGAATTTTCAATATATGCATAGTAATTTTTGAAACCAAAGTTATTTTTTATTTAGTCATATTTGTCACTCTTTCTCTTTATGGTTTATACTTTCATTTTATGCTTAAGATTATATCCACACCTTGAGATTATATATTTATAACATGTAAAATGTAGAGTTGAAAAATATCTCTATTTGTGAATAGAAAATGTCTACAGTTATTAAAAAGGAAGGAAAACCTGTCTCCAGAGTAAATGGCAGTTTCAGAAAGGGTAAATCATTACTTATTCTTAGAGGAATGGGTTGATGTAATCAACTTGCCAACACGTGACTAGCTGCCTTTCTCAATGAATGGCATCATATTGCTGGCTCAGCATCAGTCTCTGCTACTGGTGGCTGGTAATTAATTAGTTACAATAACTAGATTAGTCTTGATAAGAGGCCCATGTTTTGGGTTTCATGCAGAGTTTCAATCCTACCACTACGGTTCTTTCATTTGTGAACATATTGTACAAGCACCTGGATGACAGGTGACAGAAGCTGCCCGGCATGCAGTATAAATCATTCTATTCACTTGGCTCTCAAGTTCATCTACTGTAGTGGGCATTGATATGAAACACCAAGATTTGTACATTTTGTTTCCACTCCCACAGTTCCATCCACATGCCTCCTTCCCATCTTTTTTAATTTTCCAATCTTACTTCTTCCAGATCCTTGACTGACTAGCAAAGCCATTTACTACAGCCTTAGATCCCATGTATATTCTTACCTTAGGCTTTTTTCTCCATCATAAAACTAGACGATTAAGTTTACTGCTTTCATCGGTATACTGGAAGAACTTGACTTCACCATCATCATTTAGAGTCAACCTCTGAGTTAGGTTGAATGCAGCAACCATCTATTGTCGGCTCACATAAATACATTGAATCAACACATACATAAATTGGGATGGTTGTTGTGAACCTCTGATGAGGCCATAGGTGTAAACTGAGGAAGAGGTGTTGGTATAGTAGAGATAGGTGATGTGTCCTCTGAACCTGCCTGGACACATTCATGTATTTATCATTTCTAATGCATCATGACTTGCTTCTGCTCTTGACTGAATTTATGACTTGTGGATGTGACAGTATCCATCTTGTATGGGAAGTTCTGTTTGCTTAACCACTTGATTTCCCATTGTAGGGTGCTCAGTCCCCTGCCCCCCACCCAGGCCCCCGCCAAATGGATATCAGGATATGTTTTTCAAACAATGAGCAGTTCTATGCAATAGAAAGAATGGCTTTGTTCTAGGAGTCTAGGGGAATGCTCTACAAGTCTAACGATGCTTATCGCATTGTACTATATAGCCTGAACAGCAGGGAAATATGAACAGCAGCCTGAACCTATTGTAGAGGTTTCTTTTTGCTCTGGGTCCTACTCAAAATTAGCAGTCTTTCAAGTCAATCACTTAATAAATGTAACAGAGCAGTATTCGACAAAATGTGTCAGAGATGTATTCAACAAATTTGGTTTTATCTGCCTCCTAAATATCACAAACCCCACCAAGTCCTGTGTCTCCTAGTAGCAGAGGTTACAAAATACAACATCTTGTCTTTTATTATAGAGGAGATATGCCCCGACTTGATAAATGGTTGATTGAATTTATCATTCTTTCTTAAACATGTCAAGGAAATAATTCACCCAATTCTACAGCTTCTATAATTATCATTGTCTCCATTCATTGTAGTGCTAGAGCTATTGTATATATAGTGCTTTCCCTTCTGCCTGTGCCTCCTCCTAATTTGTCACAGGTTAAAGTCATAGAAAATGTAATGGTCTTCTATACTGGGATTATCACTACCTGACTTATTCCCTGCAATGGGATCTTTGCTGCTATCTTTCCAGGATCTCATACTGAGGGCTGGATTTCTAGAGCCATTTATATTATCATTGGTGTTCATATGAGCTCTCCTGAAAGCAGAGCCAGAGACTAGGACTTGGATGTAGTTGTTACATATGAAAGGTTACCTTAGAAAGGAAGGAGGAGCAGAGGGAGTAACCGGGAGAGGAGGAAAAGCCACTGCAGCAGGAGACTTGATTCCAGAGTCTCTGAAATGTATTGGGAATGTCTCCCAGAAAGATAAATGTTTGATGTATTCATCCACCTGTACTGATCCCATAATACTTCAAGGCTGCACCTAACATTGACTATGGGGGCTCTGGTAGCTTCTGAGAACCCCTGAAGTAGAAAGTGGAAAGATATGTGGTGCTTTTCACTTGGGACACTGTCAGTATGAGTTAACATTCACATGAAACTATTTAATACAGCTACTAATGTCAGCCCTCTGTAGCTGCAGGTTCAGTATCTGTGAATTCAACCAATCATGGATCAAAAATATTTGGGAGAAAAAGCTATGTTGTTGCTGGCATGTACTATATAGTTAGGCCATGACATCTGTACTGAACAAGTACAGATTTTTTTCTTGTCATTATTTTCTAAACAATACAGTATAAAAACGATTTACATAGCATTTACATTCTATTAGGTATTACAGTCATGTGCCACTTAATGATGGGATACATCCTGAGAAATGCATCATTAGGCAATTTTGTTGTTGTGTGAACATCATAGAGCGCACTTACACAAACCTAGATAGTCTAGCCTACTACACACCTAGACTATATGTTATAACCTATTGCTCCCAGGCTACAAGCCTGTACAGCATATTACTATACAAAACAACACTAGATTAAATCAACCACAAGAGAAAATGGTTCAATCAAGAGTCATGGTAAACATGACATGTATGAGGCTGCTGCCAGAATAACACAGTATACTTTTTTACGGCAAAATTTTTTATAAGTAAAAAGAGTATACTCTAAAGAAATGATTATTATCATTATCAAATATTATGTACTTGCATAATTACGTGTGCTATCCTTTTATATGACTGGCAGCACAGTAGATTTGTTTACACCAGGATCACCATAAACATGAGTAATGTGTTGTGCTACAACATTGTGATGGCTACGATGTCACTAGGCGATAGGTATTTTTCAGCTTCATTATAATCTTTTTTAACTGTTGAAGAATGTTTATAAACTGTTGAATTTTCAGGCTTTTACTAGAGATAATTTCTTAAGACTAAAATCTGTTCTAAACTATTTTTTAATAATAAAAAGCATTTCTAACAGTTTTAAATTTAGCCTTTTCCTAACATCTCTTTAGAGTTCATTTTAAATATATCCTGAGATTTTAAAAGTCAAATTAATCTTTATGTTTCTATAGCAATTTATCCTGATATAATTGATGTCAGAACATTTTTTATAAATATGATCATTTTTCAACTTGTAATGTTATGTAAGTTAGGTAGTATATTAGTTTCCTAGGACTGCTAGCACAAATTACCACAAACTGGGTCGCTTAAAACAACAGAAATTTATACTTTCATGGTTCTGGAGGCTAGAAGTCCAATATCGAGTTGTCCTCAGGGCCATGCTCCCTCTGTCATTCTGTGTAGAATCCTTCCTTGCGTCTTCCTTGCTTCTGGCGGTGGCCTTCGATCTTCATCATTCCTTGGCTTGTAACTGCATGACTCCAATTCTCTGCCTTTGTAGTCACATAGTCATTTCTCTGGGTGTCTCTGTGTCCAAATTTTCCTCTTCTCTGTAACACATATGATTGTTTTTTAAACAAGAATCTATTTGTGGGGAATTCCTCTGAAACCCCTTTGCATGGTCAACTGCCTATTGGTTGAATGAATGCCTTCTGATTGTATGGAGCTTCACTGTGATCCTTGATGTTCTAACCTGCAAACTCAACCTGCATCCATTGTCTGTGCCACATACTTAGAGAGTTTTCAGTCCTCAGCTCCCAAGAATCATTTTCTTCATTTCACTGCAATTTATTTCTGATTGTCAAACTATAGCTGCATGATTCTGGAGAAGAACAAATCTGTTATACGAAAGGTTCTGGGGCACCTGATCCAGTTGCCAATGATAGAGATAAGTTTCTGTCACTAAACCAATTTGACATTTCTTATATTTCATTCTAGTGTCAGGACCCAGGTAAAATTATATAAAAATCTTTATATTTGCCATTTCCTGTGCTCTTCATTTATTTGCATGAATCAAAGCCTCTCCATGACATTATATTCCTCTGCTTGAAGCACTTCCTTTGACATTTCTTGTAGACTACTGCAATAAATTATCTCAATTTTTCTTTATTTTTTTAAAAAGAAATTTATTTATTTCTATTAGTTTCAAGTATACAGTGCATTGGTTAGACATTTATATAGTTTATAAAACTATCACCCTAATTACTCCTTCTCTCTGGTTTTCCACCTAGCCAATATATTAATGCTAACTGCATTCCCTATGTCGTGCTCCCCATCCCTGTGACCATCTATCAACTACCAATTAGTACTTCTTATAACTTCATTACATTCTCCCAGCACCCCAAACTACCCTCCACTCTGTCCGTCACCAAATTGTCCACTACATTTGTAAGTCTGTTTTTGATTAGTTTGTTCTTTTTGTTCCTTAGATTCCACATATAAGTGAAATCATATGGTATTTATCTTTCTCTGTCAGACCCATTTCACTCAGAATTTTCTCATTTTTCGCTCATGGTTTGTTGGTGAGAGTTTCGATTTGCATGCCCTTTCTAGAGATCATTTAGGCAGACACCTCTACCTGGTATAGTTGACCTTTGAAGAACATGGGTTTATACTGCATGAGTCCATTATTACATGGATTTTTTTTTTCAATAAATACAGTCAGCCCGTTCTATCTACAGATTTCACACTTGTGGATTCAACCCCAACCCTGGTAGAAAACCTCCATTATGATCTTATGGGACCACCATCATATATGCAGTTTATTGTTGGCTGAAATGATATGAGGTACATGACTGTGTAAGTAATCTAGAGATGAATTAAAGTATTTGAGAGGATGTGTATAGGTTATATGCAAATGCTACACCATTTTATATAAGGGACTTGAACATCCATGAATTTTGGTATCTGCACAGGGAATGGGTGCTGGGGGAAAGGTGGGCCCTAAAATCAATTCCCTGTGGATACCAAGAGACAGCTGTACTTAATAACCAGCTAAAGCTATTAGTTTGTTTCTTTAAAATCCTTAGAGTTAAAACATGTATCCTTCTTTGGAGGTAGAGTAATAAAGTCACACCTGCAAGGCTATATTTATTTCATGCAGAAATCCTTCCTTTTAGTCAATAATTATCAGTAGAGGAGACTTTGTTTATAGTGTTATTCCCCGAACAAGTTTATGACCTATGTTACATCCTTATATGTTGCTCCAATTATAAAATACAAAGCCAATACAATTATAAAATACAATTATAAAATACTTCCTTTTAGAAATTCAGTATATACAGAGTTCAATGTTCTTAAGACAATTTTATTTCTTCAATAAGACTAACACATCATGTAGTGAATGATATTTAAGATGATAATGAGATTTATTGTAACAGTTCCCTAACCAAAATTATTGAACTCTCTAGAAAACTATCTTGTTTATATCTTATTAAGATAAGTTATGAGGAAACTTTATTTACTATGACATCTGACTTGTTTTATGAACAGGTATTTTAGTCCCAAAGACTTTCTTTAGGGCAGTCTTCATCTCCTTGTTTCTGAGGCTATAAATTAGAGGATTGCAGAGAGGTGTTATCACAGAATAAAACAAAGCCACAATTTTCTGCATTTCCACTGGGCGTCCTGATCCAGGACTAACATATATCACTATAACAGAGCCAAAAAATAAGAACACAATAGCCAGATGAGAAGTACAAGTGGAGAAAGCCTTGTGTTTGCTTGCAGCTGAGGGCATTCGTAGCACAGCCAGAATCACCAGAGCATAGGAACAAAGGATAAAGAGAAATGTGCCAATCATGAAAACAGCATTGAAAGTAAAGTAAACGAACTGTGTAGTGGTGTCTTTAGAACAGGACAGCATCATCAGTGGGAAAGGATCACACATAAAATGGTCGATGGTGTTTGGGCCACAATAGGGCAACTGTGAAATGAGAACAACTGGGGTCAGGAAAAGGATGAACCCACATGACCATCCGAAGATGATGAGGCCAGTGTACAGCTGTTTAGTCATGATACATGGGTAATGCAGAGGACGGCAGATGGCAAGGTACCTGTCGAAGGCCATGATGCAAAGGAAGAAGCCCTCATCACACCCAAAAGAGAAGAAGAAGTAAAACTGGGTGAAACAACTCACAAAAGAGATGGACTTGCTTGTGGAGAGGAAGTTGGCCAGCATGTTAGGGGTGGTCGTGGTGACATAGCATATTTCCAGGAGAGAGAAATTCCCTAAGAAAATGTACATTGGAGTGTGAAGGTGCCGGTCCCACCACACGGCACAGGCAATGGCTGCATTCCCCATCAAGGTCAAGGTATAGGTTGCTGTGAAGATCCCAAAGTAGAGGAGCTGCATTTTTGGGCTTGAGGAAAAGCCTGTGAGGATAAAGTGGCTCACAGAGTTGGTGGTTTCTCTGCCAGACACATTCATTAGTCTGGAAGACATCGGTTATTGCACGTTAATGGAATATGCTAGTTCTTTTTGAAACCACCAAATTTCTTTACAATATTTTTTCATAAACAATGAAGTTTCTGTTAAAGCAACAAAACTGTGATCATCACGACTTGCTCCCCAAGAGTATGATTTCATTTTGATAAGATGCAAATAATATAAATAAAAACATGGCTTGAGGGCAATCATTAAACTAGGTCAAGATACTAGATTACACATAAGAAGTGCAAAATTTGTAATTTTGAATATGTCGCTTAACCTTATTTGCGTATTTCCTCATATGTTTGCCATATAGAGTATAGTACATACAAATGTGTGTATGTGAAATTTTTCTCTAAAGAATTATGCAAAACTAATTTATTACAATTAGTAATTTTGTTAATAGTACCAAATGCAATACTTCTTACTTTAAGACATTTCAAAAGGCTCTGTCTCACTGAGATACAATGAGAGAGCATAGGGAATAATCCTTTTTTGTGCTTTTATTATTCTTTATTTTTTTATTTTATTAAATTTATTGAGGTGACATTGGTTAATAAAATTATATAGGTTTCAAGTGTATAATTCAATAATACGTAATGTGTATATTGCATTGTGTGTTCATCAGACAAAGTTAAATTTCCTTCTGTCATCATATATTTTACCCTTATCAACCTGCCCCTTCCCCCATTTTTTTTTGGTAATTGCTAAACTGTTGTCCATGTCCATTGTTCGTTTGTTGCTTTCGGTTTTATATCCCATATATGAGTGAAATTGTACGGTTCTCAACTTTTTCTGACATATTTCACTTAGCATGATTATCTAGAGATCCATTTATGTTGCTGCAAATGGCAGTATTTCATCTTTTCTTATGGCTGAGTGATGACCCTCTCTGGGCCTCTCTGGGTCCAGCAGAGATAGTATATTATTTGACCATATCTAACATATGTTGGTATATAAGGAGTGTTTTCTCTCTATCTAGCTGGTTGGATTCAGCTGC
>NW_006431936.1:379042-381573 GCF_000325575.1 Pteropus alecto | reverse complement strand
TTTTGATATACCATCTTGTGAATGTGAGAACTAAACTGCCACTTGGGGCACCTGATTTAGGGAGAATAACTGCTTGAGTGACTGAACTTGTGAATGTGACTAGGGTTAGCTAATTTTGTTGTAAAAAAATGTTGTGAAATAGAGAAAATCTTTTGATTTGTGTGCATCGCATTGCCATATTGCTTTCATAACTGCTTTCTATGTCTGGTCTTTTTCTCTATTTTACACATTTTCATACCCATTCTTGACATTTTCTTTTGAGACAAACTCAAAACATGGAATACCTTGCTTCACTAATTCCTGCTCTCTTCCCTCATTTTTTTTTTTTTTTTTTTTTTTTTGGTTACTGAATCAAAGCTTTCATATGTCTTGTTTCCTCAGAAGCCTGCTCTTGGCTACCACGTTTTACATCTAAAGTGGAAGAACTGCTGTTTATGCATTCTCATTGTGCACAGGGCAATGTAGTTTGTATCAAGTCTGAATGCAACATGGTGGTTCAGTCTATTTGTTTCCCATAGCGATCACATCATATCAGGTGGCAATGTAGGGTAGGTACCAGGTTTCTGAAATTATAAGAGGTTTTTTAAATTTTTCCTGGAAGACAAATTCTCCCTTGATCTGCTGTGATTATGTAGTAAGTTTACTTTTTAAAAAATTATTTAGGATTTTTATTCTGAATAATTGTATAGTTTTCTCAGCTGAGGCTGTTGTATAATATCTGAGAAAGAATAAATGTCATCTTGTTTAGAGAGAGCAGGCTATGGAGCTAGTGAATCTTGGCCATTCACTAGAAATGAAAAAACAGAGTGTCTCTAACTGAAGAACATTTAAATAGTACTTAAGTGCATATAATGAGTACAAAACATACAGAAACAAAGAGAAAAAAACATAATATTAATATTAATGTGAGGCAATTGATATAATATGAATGTTTCAAAAATATCCCAACTTATGGAATGTCCACAAATTATTCTGCCACTTTTATTGAAGAAAAATCTAAAGCATCTCATTTAGCTGCCACACAGGTTTTAGTGGTTATCTCCATAATTAATTTGACTGAATTCTTTAAATTCATTTACTTTTTGTCTTTTATACTTTGACCTGTGTTCTGATACTTTGGTACTCTACTCTTAGCTATCTTAATTAATCATTTTCACTGTTAATGGGACCCTAATTGTGGTATATCAAATCAGTGTCAATACTCACCCTGTTTGGGTCTCCTGTAACAGTATTTCTTGGGAATATGAACTGTATAAAGTCACAATCCAAAGAAGATTCTATAAATACAAGAAACAGAAAGCACACAGATACTGAATGGTTTTATCATTTAAGGAAAAGTTATTTCAGATAAAACCAAGATATATTAAACTAGTGAAACTGAGAGCAATAAATAGGTTAGAAAGATATGAGTGTAATCAGAGATTTGTCGTATTTTCCCTACTGAGAAACAAAATTGATCATAATATTGATAATAAATCCACCTTCAGAAATTTACACATTTTCATACAAAATTCCTAGGCCATTTTGTAAACAATACTATTTAAAAAGGATAAGGAAATTAGATAAATGTACTTCCAAATACTTGGAGAAAGAAGAGAAAAATTAATATTTTCAATTTTATTGTACACATTTTATTTTAACCAGATATTTACATTTTCAGAGCAAAAAGAGTACATCAGTAAATCCATTTATGCAGAAAACTCAGCATTTGTAATAGGGCAGGCAAAGTTTTAACTCACTCTTTGGATATGTGCCAAGAAGAAAAGTCAGAGGTGGGAAATAAAATATTACCCCACAAAGTAAAAAGCATATGATGGATGTCTGGAGATTTGGATGATCCAGTTTATAACCTGCCATGAGTTGCAGAGAGTGAATTTAAAAAAATTTTTCCTCTCTAGCTTTAAAGTTTATTTATTTTCAAGATGAAAGTCCAGATGAAGGTATTATCTCTATTTATTTCCTGGCATCATGCCCTTTTGAGATTTGGGACTCTCTCTCCTGAAACAAAGTATTTTTTTAAATTGTATTTATGATGAAATCTCAAGCCCTGCAATTCCCTGAGGAATAATGCACTTACAGAACTAGGTTCTTTTCTTCTCTTGTGCTTCTGCTAACTAGGCATTGTAAAAGTTTCCCCAAAATTAATTAGTCATAGAGATTGTTGTAATAGCTACAATAGGAAGATGTACCATTAGATTCTCTGTTTCTATTTTGAAGAAGGAAAAAATTCTTCTTCCACCAGTATTCTCATATTTACTATTTAGAGACATTTCAGTTGCAATTTTATGATAGCGATGAGAAAAATGACGTTTAAAGAACTAAGACCGTATTGTTGGTATAAGGTTATTCAACAATGTTTATCGAGTGCTTAGTGGATACTGGGGATATAGGAGGGTAAACAAAATAGAAAAAGATTCCTGCCTACCTAGAACAATTCAATTGGGGGATGGGGAGCAACAGAAAGTAAACAAAATCAGCAAATAAACAACTGAATTATAATTTTTTTTCATTTGAGAAAAATGAAGCATAAG
>NW_006431936.1:310502-375562 GCF_000325575.1 Pteropus alecto | reverse complement strand
AGTAATTGCTTTACATATTTCGGGGCTCCCTGATTGGGAGCATAGATATTAATAAGCGTTATGTCTTCTCGGTGCATGATTCCCATTATCATTATGAAGTGTCCCTCAGTATCCTTACCTTTTTTATTTTGAAGTCTATTTCCTCTGATATTAGTACCGCTTCTCCTACTTTTCTCTGAATGCAATTTGCTTGAAATATTGTTTTCCACCCTTTCCATTTGAGTCTATATTTGTCTTTGGAGCTGAGATGTGTCTCCTGGAAGCATGTTTTGATCCATTCTGCAACTCTGTGCCTTTTTATTGGTGACTTCAGTTCATTTACATTTAGGTGATTGTTGAAATATGAGGTCTTCTTATAGCCATTTTATCTTTTGCTTTCTGGTAGCTTGGTGTTTCCACTGCTTCTTGTCCTTGTTTTTCTGTTTTCTTTAATTTGGTTGGCTTTTGTGGGTTTTCCCTCTGGTTTTTCTTGTTTTATGTTATATACTTCAGTTCTGAATCTTTCGCATGTGGTTACCATTACGAATATGTAAAGGATAGTTATATATATACAGTCATCCATTTTCTTCTGCATGTGCCTTATCTCCATTCCCCTTTGTGAATTTGGATATTTGAATCTTCCCCTTTTCAGTCGTTGTTGTCTCAATTTGTCCCGATGTATGGTGAACATTCATTACTATCGTGCTAAAGCAAATCTCTTCTTATTTTTCAGCTTATAATGCCCTATTCCTAGTAAGGGTTAAACTTCTCTGCTTCTCTTAATCTGCTAGTCACCTTACTACTAAATATGTATTTTTTTTTTTTTTTGTCATTTTGTTTTAGGTGAGCTGACCTCTTTCAGTATTTCCTGTAATGTGAGAATCGTGTGGAGAATTCCCTTAATTTTTGTATGCCTGGAAAGGTCTTTATTTCTCCTTCATATCTAAAGAAGAGCTGGATACATTAATCTTGGTTGGTAGTTCATTTCATTTAAGAGTTTGAATATTTGATTGCACTCCTTTCTAGCTTGTAAGGTTTGTGCTGAGAAGTCCAATAATAATCTAATGAATTTTTTTCTATTGTGTCTGTTCTCTTTTCCCTGGCTGCGCTGAGAAATCTTTCTTGTAGTTGATTTTTGATAACTTTAATACAATTTATCTTGGTGAAGGCCTTTTGGGGTTGAGATAATTGGGTGTTCTTGAATTCCAAGCTCCTGCTCATTCTTTCGATTTGGGAAATTCTCATCAACTCTTTGTCTGAAAATGCTTTCTAATCCCTGTTCTTTTTCCTCCTCTTAGAGAATTCCCATTATTCTTATGTTTCCTCTCCTGATTCTATCAGCTAGTTCTTATATTTCTCTTTCATTATTTTTCATCTTCTGTTTCTCTCTTCTTCCTTCTGATTTATTTCTACATTTCTGTCTTCAATATCACTGACCTTTCCTCTATTTTGTCTCTATTTCCCAAGCTTGCTATTTCATTTTTCATCTCTTGCAGTGTGTTTTTTTAATCTCCAGAAGGTCTATTTTGTTCTTTATGAGGATGTCGATCTCCTTGCTTAAAGAACTTATTCTGCTCATATAGTTGTTTTTTCAATTCCTGAAATTGTTGATATGAATTGTTTTGAATCTCACTGAGTTTTTTCAGAAATATCATCCTAAATTCTCTATCATTTAAGTAACATATTTCTATGTCTGTAAGCTTATTTTCTGGAGATTTTTTTCTTTCTTTCTGAGATAGCTTTTCATCTTGGTTGTTCATAGTGTTTAATGGACTATTTCTCCACCTGGGCATTAATGGAAGTGTATCCTGCTGTATTAGCTTGTTGCAAAGAAGACATTTTTCTTTTGGTTTTCAGTAAGTGGCTTCTATGCCTCTCAGATCCCTGCTTTATGTAAAGCCTTAATGATGCCTTTTTTTTCTTATGGATGTTTAATCATGTTCGCTACCCTCGGTCCCAGTCCCTGTCAGTGTTAGCAACAGTTTCGATAGTGTTTGCTCAGTATCCCCTGGGGCTCTACGGTGTTAAGTCTTAAAGGATATGGGGGAAGGGGGGTCTCTGGGTTGATGGATGGGGCTGCAGCTCAGCTTCAGTTTTGCAACCACAGCTGGTAAAAATCAATTGTTATTTCTCTGCCATCCTGTTTCTTTGCTTTCTGCCCTGGTGACTGGGCACCGATGCCAGACATGTGGAGCTCACTGCTCTCTCAAACGGGGCTGTTCAGGGAACTCACCACACCTTCTCCCTTCCTTCCTCCTCCTACAGGGAGCTATGGCTGCAAGAGGCAACTTCTTTGTTTCTCCCAGTTCACCACCCAACACCCAGGATTCTGACCTGTGGTATTTCTTATCTGCAGATATCATGCTCAGATGTGCTAGTGTGCAGTTGGGTGTTTTTGTTGTTGTTGTTGAGTTTTCGATTTTCAGCTTATTGTTTCAAAGGGAGAGATCTGACGACGTTCTTACTCTACCATATTTCTGTAGTCACTCTAAACAGGGTTTTAAAGAAAACCTAACAGAGAGTTTAACATTTGAACAGAGGATTGAAAAAATGAAGGAACAAAACAAGAGAATACCAAGATGTTTTAGGCAGAAGGAAGAGATAATGCAAGGAACAAGAGGTAAGAATATGATTGGCACGACAGGAAAAGAGCAGGGAGGTTTCTTGTGCTGGAGTAGTGAAAACTGGGAAGAATGGCCCTTTTCTGGCACCCAGTCTTATTATTTCCATTTCTTCTTTGTTTAGCATCTGTACTTCATTGAACTCTTTTTTTTTATATATAATTTTATTTTATTATTAGTTTCCAGTATACAGTACATTAGTTAGACATTTATGTAGTTTATGAGATGATCCTCCCTGATTATTATCTATCTGGCTCTATACATATCCATTACATTACTACTGACTGCATTCCCTATGCACTCACCATCCCTGTGACAATCTCTCAACTACTAATTTGTACTTCTTAACCCTTCACTCCTTTTTCCCAGCACCACCAATCTCCCTTCCCTCTGGCTGTCACCATATTGTCCTCTGTATTTTTGAGTCTGTTTTGGTTTAGTTCGTTTTTTTTTTTTTATTCCTTAGGTTCTGCATATAAGTGAAATCATATGGTATTTATCTTTGTCTGACTTATTTCACTCAGGATAATAACCTCTAGGTCCATCTATGTCATTGAAAATGGTAAGATTACATTTTTTATGACTGAGTAATATTCCATTGTATATACAAACCATAACTTCTTTATATACTCTTTTCTAAAAAAAAATTTTTTATCTAGATTTATTGAGATATAATTGGCATATAACAATGTGTGGGTTTAACGTGAACAATGCTTTTGATACACTTATATATTGTAAAATGACTACCACTATAGCATTAGCTAACACCTGCATCACCTCACAAAATTACTATTTTTATTTTGTGGCGAGAACATTGAAGATCTACTCTCTCATGAACTTCAAGTATATAATACAGTTTTGTTGATAATAATCACCATGATGTATTATTAGATCCCCCAAACTTATTCATTTTATAACTGAGTGTTTATATTTTTTGACAAACATCTCCTCATTTCCCATATCCCACACCCTCTACAACCTCAAATCTGTTCTCTGTTTTCATGAGTTCAACTTTTTAAGATTCTACATACAAGTGATATAATACAATATTTGCCTTTCTCTGCCTGACTTATTTAACTTAGCATAAGCCCCTTAGGGTCCATCTGCATTGTCACAAATGGCAAAATTTTTCTTTTTTGTGGTTGAATAATATTCTGTTATATATACATACCACATCTTCTTTATCCATTCATCTGTAGGCTGTTTCCATATTGTTTTCCCAAGTGGCCATACCAATTTACACTCCTACCAGCAGTGTATGAGGGTTTCTTTTCCCCTACAACCTCTCCAATGCTTATCATTACTTGTCTTGTTGATAAAAGTATGGCTACACTCACTTTTCTCTGGATGCCATTGTCTGACCACCATTTTCCACCCTTTCACTTTAAGTCTATATTTGTCCTTGTAACTGAGACGTGTCTCTTGAAGGCGGCCTATGGTTGGGTTTTTTTTTTTAATCCAATCTGCTACTTTGTGCCTTTTTATTGGTGAATTCAGTCCATTTACATTTAGGGTAATTATTAATATACGAGGTTTTCCTATAGCCATTTTATCTTTTGTTTTCTGGTAGCTCGGTGTTTTCATAGTTTCTTTGCCCTTGTGTTTCTGTCTTATTTTAGTTTGGTGGTTTTCTATACTTTTCCTTCTGTCCCCTCTTTTTTTATGTTATATGTCTCAGTTCTGGATTTTTTTGTGTGTGGTAACCATTACATTCGTGTAAAAGAAAGTTTCATATGTACAGTAGTCCTTTTTCTTCTGCATACATCTTATCTCCACCCCCCTTTTGCAAATTCAGCCTTTTCCCCGCCACCCCTTTTCTGTTTTTGTTGTCTCAGATTATCTCCATTTATGCTGCAAGTTTATTTCTGAGTTGCAGTAGCTATTATTCTTCTCTTTTTAAAATATTTTTACCTCCTTTAACTATTATGTAATATTTAAGTGTATAATACCCTATTCTGAATAAGGGTTGCAATTTCCTTTTTCTATCTGTCAGTCATCTTACTCATAGTTTTGTATCTTTCTGTCTTTTTGTTTCAGGTAGAATAACCCCTTTTAGTATTTCCTGCAATGTAGGCCTTGTGGTAGAAAATTCCCTCAACTTCTGTATGTCTGAAAAGGTTTTTATTTCTCTTTCATATCTAAAGAAGAACTCTGCTGGATATATTATTCTTGGCTGGTAATTTTTCTCTTTCAATAATTTGAATATCTGATTCCACTCCCTCCTAGTTTGTAAAGTTTCTGCTTAAAAATCTGATGATAATCTAATGGGGCTTCCTTTGTAGGTAATAGTATTTTTTTTCCCGTGGCTGTCTTGAGAATTTTTCTTTCTGATTAACTTTTGATAGTTTTAATGTAATGTGTCTTAGAGAATGGTTTTTTGCATTGTGATAATTAAGCATTCTGTTAGCTTCTTGAATTTGAGGGTCCAGTTCTGTAGGTTTGAGAAGTTCTTGTCAATTATTTGTTCGAATAGGCTTTCTGTTTCCTTTGCTCACTCTTCTCTTTCTTATATTATTCTCTTCCATTATTCTTATATTGCTCTTTCAAATGGAGTCAGATAGTTCTTGTAGAGTTCTTTCATTTTATTTAACTTTCAATTCTCTCTTCTTACATCTTAGTCATTTCTAGATTTCTTAGAGCTCGCTAATTCTATCTTCTATCCAGTCTGCTTGGTTTGCAATGTTCTCTAATTCATTTGTCTCATTTATTGAGTTCTTCAGCTTCAGAATTTCTCTTTGGTTCTTTTTTTTTTATAGTTTCAATCTTTTTGATAAAGTACTACTTTTGTTCACCGATTTTATTCCTGAGTTCATTGAACTGCCTTTCTGAGTTTTCTCATATCTTGTTGAGGTTTTTTGTTTGTTTGTTTGTTTGTTTTATAATTGCAATCTTAAATTCTCTGTCATTGAAATCACAGTATTTCATGTCTTTGAGTTTGGTTTTGGAGACTTTTTATTTTCTCTCTAAACTACCTTGTTACTACATTGGTTATTCATGGTATTTGATGGCTTGTTTTCTGCCTGGGCATTTGAGGTAGTGAACTTTTATTATTTTTTTAAGTACTGTTTTGCTCTTAACAATGCAGCAGATTGATAAGTAAAGGTTTTTGTTTTATTTTCCAGTAGATGGTGCTATAGGACAAGTTTTTTATTTTTCTTACATGCACTACTGGCATTTCTGGTATCTTGGTGGGGTTATGTTACCTTGGTCATGGTATTCTCCAAGATAGTGGGCGTCCTCTCAGTGTCTAGGTTGCCTAGATCTCATGGCGCCACCCCCATGGTGGGATGTAGTGAGTGATGGGGCTCTGGATCTGTGAGTTCACAGAGCTACCTTATAACCAGAGGCTGCCAGCCATGCTGTGCTATCTGAGGTGTCTCTTCTGCCTCTACTGGGTTCTGTCTCTACCAGTTCCACCACAGTGGGTGGGGGAAGGGTAGGCATGGGGAAGCAGGTTCATGAGTTTGCAGGTTTACCTCCTTGCTAGTAATGGTGGCTGCTAGTCCACAGTTACCTCTGTGCTGTGTTTCTGCCCTTGTCACAGGGTTTAGTTGCAATGGGCACCAGCTACTCAGGCTGTACTGTTGCTTCTGCCCCTCCTACTCTCTGAGAGCTACAACCCAACTCCTCCACTGCTACCGCCTCAGCTGGGCTGGAGTGGGTGCTTCTGTGGCCCCTGTTTCTGCCCTTCCCTCTGTCCCACCTCCCCTGCTTATTTCAATATGCCTACTTTCAGATGTTTCAATTCATGAATTTCTCATATATATTTGTGTGTCAAGTAGATCCTTTGTTGAATTACAGTTGTCCAACTTTTAACTTTAAAGAGAGAAACAAAGGAGTCTTCTCACTCTGCCATGATGTGTATGTCTGGGAGGTTTTGATTACTGTTTTAATCTCTTTATTTGTTACAAGTCTATTCATATTTATATTTCTTTATGAGTCAGTTTTGGTAGTTTGTGTGTTTTTAGAAATTTGTCTATTTCATCTAGGTTACACACACAATTGTTCATAGTACTCTTTTATAATCTTTTTTTATTTCTGTTGATAGCAATGTCCTCATTTTGTTTTCTGATGTTAGTTGTTAGAGTTTTTCTCTTCTTTCTTAGTTAATTTAGCTAAAGGCTATCAATTTTTGGACCTTTTCTATGTCCTTTTTAAAAAACCACTTGTGATTCTTAGAAGATTTTTTTCCTTTTTCTTTATAAGCAGGCCATGATTTAAACATTTTGTAATTATTAACTCACAGTAGTCCTATAAGCAAATCTATTGATATTATTCTCATTTGTAGATGGGAAAACAGGCACATAGAGATTGAACAAATTGCCTTACTGACACTGATACAAAGTGGCAGAGCTGGGACTTGATCTCAGGTGAACTGGCGTTAGAGGCTATGCTCACAAGCACTTCACCGTTCTTTTCAGTGAGAACTTCATTTCTTAAAATTAAATTAGGTTTTCTAGATATTTTGAAAGAGCATGTTGAACAAGTCTCTCCTTGTAAGATATTTTGTCCTGTCCAAAATGTCCACTGAGACATTTGGCCCATGACAAAATGTCCTTGATATTTGGTCATATTTGTTTTTGTCCAAAACACCCATGGAGATATTTGTTCCATGCTGTAAAAAATGTTATGGGCTATTTGAACCCAGGGATGTTTTCGAAGTGTGGATTTTTTTTTTTTTTTTTGATAGAACCAAATAGCTAGGACCATTTGGCATGAACCAGATATGCCCATGGATGTTTTTGATAAAACTAAATTTTATGGACTTTTTGGTGTGGCTCAAATGTCTCTATGGACATTTTGGACAGAACCAAATGTCTGCTAATTTTCTCAATGGTTACAGGTTACCATGTGTTTGTGTTCTTTTACACCTTTCATCCAGCACTGGTTTTTATGTTAGTTTTATCCTTCCTATCTTTCCAATCTATCTCTCAAAGGTCAGCTCAAGCATGACCTCATGTTCTCTGTGAGAGAGTGATCTTGGCTTTCTTTCTTTAGTATTGATGAAGACTTTATAATAGCACCACTAAACATTTACTTGTTTTCATATAATAATTTTTAAAAATCTTTAAAAATTTTTTATTTTTCAGTTACAGTTACAGTTGACAACATTATATTAGCTTCATGTGTACAATATAGTGATTAGATATTTAGATACCTTACAAAAATGATCACCCTAATAAGTCTAGTACCCATCGGACACCATAATAACTAACTTTTAATGAGAACTTATTCTGTGCTGAACTCTTCTTTTTATATAATTTCACTAAATTCTCATAACATAGACTAAAATTTTAATCCCAATTAAAAATGAGGATTTGAGACACCAAGTAGTTATATAATCAACTCAAGGTAATACAGCTCTAGTTAAGAGGTAAGCTGAGATTTAAACTCATGTAGATTTGCTCTAGAGTACACTTTCTCAGTCATGTTATATACTTCACATGTCATCACTGCCTTCCTTTTTCAGTTTCTGAGTCCTGTATTTTGCACTTGTGTATTTCCCCAAGCCTGGGCCTAACATTTAGCATATAAGAGAAACTCAGTAAATGTTTGGAAGGTGAATAAATAAAACAAATGAATAAATGGGTGAAGAAATGTTTCAAAGGAGGAAAAGAAAATCTTTAAAAAGAGAAAATATATCATAGTACAATATCCCAATACTGTATTCTGACAACTTAGTTTCAGCACCTTTGAGTATGTGTGTGATGGGGAAATAATGGGCATTTTGTCAATAGTAAGCCCATAGCTCATGGAGTTCCTATAAGAATAATGTGAACAGAATTTGGTTTTCAAGGCGAGATGCAGTTTTAGGATCAATAATATCATTCATTTGTGCCTAAGATCTTAAAACAAAATCAGGTACATTGTGTGATTGGATAAAATTCAAGAAGAAACTCAGGAAAGATTCTTATTCCTGGATATATAGATAGGGAGGGAGTCCTGGAAGGATATAGGGAAAACTAAAGACACAACTATTCAGGAAATTAAACTTGTTGAAATATATAAATTGCATCATTTACCACCACACAGGGCTGATAGAACCCTGAGAAGGAGATTGTCTCAGGGAGACAGCTTGAAAAGCCTGAGACTCACTGAGTCTAAACCTCTCCCAAAATACCTCTTCTAGTCCACTCTGGTGCACTTTCAGCTCATTTCAATGGTAAATAGCACCATTAACATTTTTTGCACTTATATAACGGCTTTAATCGTTTTAAATTGTATACCACTGTAAGACATTTGCTTTTTGACATTTTACTAAGTATTTACATATGTCAGAAAATTACACACAACTTAAATGACTATTTTAGAAAGCAGAACTAAAAAATTGGCAAATAAGAAAAAAATATTTTAAAATTATTAATAACACTACTAGTCCATATAAATAAAATTGTTATTAATACCTTACTGTATTTTCCCCATTTTCTATTCCTAATATATTTGTAATCATACTATAACAATTTTGAATCTTATTTTTTTCACTTGATAACTTCTCTTAAGTCTTTACCCATATTTGAGGACCATCTTTAAAACTATTTTAATACTGGTAAAAAATTCTATTATGTATACATATTACAGTGGTCTTCACATTTTTTTTTTTTAAATTAGGGGATGTTTAATTAATTTACAACTTCAGATTATTTTCTGCGGCTGATTTTCTATAAGAAAGTATGAAGAATTGAGATAGGTAAGAGCAAATGTATATAATATAAAGGAGAGTTGGTTTGAGGAGGGAGCACAAAACCAAGAAGTAGAAACTCTTGTTACACTTGGTCAACTTACGTGATAAATTTACACCACTGGTGCTATTGGGAGGACATGGTTAAGGCCCTCAAAACAACAGATGCTTCAGTGACACAGAACCTTGTGTCCTACATGACCTCTAAGCAGCAAGTAAATTTTCAAAGGACATTTATGAAAAGCACAAGATATAATGAATCTGTTTGTGTATGTGTGTATTTTATGTAGGTGTTATTTTGTCCCTGAAGATCTAGATATGTGTTCAGTATATTGGTTCTGAACCAATTTTAGTTGTGAGGATAGGTTCTATCTCCCAAATTCTTTCCGGATTTTGCTGCTAATGGTTCTTCATTGGCTGCTTCAGCTAGCAGCATGTGATCTCCAGATAACAGTTCCATTATGTTGACTCAGCTTCATTTCCTGAAGAAAGATTCCCCCACTTTACTCTGAGGCAAGAATTAGAAATAAAGAATAAGCCTTCTTAACACTGCCAAGATGAGATTTTTGAGTTAACATTTTATTTTAGTAAGAAAAAATAAGATTGCCATAGTAAATTTGTAAAACACACCAAAAAGCAGGACAAAATCATCTATAATTTTACTACAAGATTGCAACTGTGACATTTTTTATGTATTTCTTTCCTGTATTTTCTTAATTATAAAATAAATTTGGAGCCAATTATATTAGACTTTTTTATTCCGGAAAAACAAATTTAACTTAGCATTAAGTTGGTAGCATTTTTCCAACTCATCAAATATATTTCAAAACATGATTTTAAATATCTGTATTCTGTAATTTGGATATATAATAATTCACTGAATTAATCTCCAATTACTGAACGTTTGGATAGTTATGATTTTGATATTATTATTATTTTATTTTTATTAAATTTATAAATTTATTTAGGATGAAATGAGAAATTTACTCATTATATTCAGAAAAATGGTAGCTATCTCCATTTATTTGCTTATTTATATATTTTTCGCTGTTTCAAGGTAAGCATTTGCAGTTTTCTTCATGTATACTTCATTCCTCTTTGGTGAATTTATTTAGGAGGTATACTACATTTTTGTTGTTATTTATTATGAATGGCATTTTCCTTCCATTATATTTTCTTCATGATTATTACTTTGTGTATATTTACTTTGCATCTGGCCACCATTTTAAAGCTTCTTATTGATTTTAATTATTTTTTGAAATTAATTTTATGAGAATTAACATAGAACATTTACTAGTCTTTGGTAAAGACAAATAGGCAGAAAAATAAGTACTGAAATGAGAGCAACTTTCTGAGTTTCAATCCAAAAGATAATTGATGAGTATTAGTGTGCTATGTTTAATCCCTATCTTTTCCCTTTTTTAGGGGAGTTAGAGGGTTAAACATTTGTCTTCCCCTTTCATTCAATACTTCTAGTGAGAGAATGTGGGGAGATGAGCTGCATGTGGCTCACTTCTTCCCTCCCCTACCAAGGAATATTGTTTAAGGCTCTGCAGGTTTTTCCTGGTATAAGGGAACCTGTCCAATAGAAGGAATGGCGACTGTTACCTAGCTAGTGCCCTGGGAATAGAGATGTGCTCCATGATGTGTGTTTAGGTCACTCCTGAAGAAGAGATGAATAAAGGTGCTTCTGATCAAGACTTGAAGCTGAAGGGCTGCTTTGAGATTTTTGTTATTTATGCAAAGGGCTCAAAAACTAGATTTGGCCTTGCATCCAAGCTTTAAGTCATGCTATCACTCTACATAGAACCTGACTTTCATCTCCCTTGAATAACTAAAATGAAGATAGACTAGTGAATCTGGTCTTTCGTGCTCTTAAAAAACTGAGCACAATTTCACTAGTAGATGATATGCCCTCTCAGAGTAAGATTTATTTACTAAAATGCAATATAATGATTCCAAGCCACTTTGAAAGTTAACTGGACAGTATTATACTTCATTTCAGATAATGGCCGTACTATCTTATTTCTATCCTCAGACACACACACACTATCCTCTCTGTATGGCTAATGATAAAGCACTTAAAATATGAATTATTGTTTCATTAAGTTTTTTTTCCAGGTAATCTTATTTCTGGGTCTCACTTCTGTTTCAGGTGGTACTAAAATAAAGATGGAATATATCAAGTTACAAAAACCTAAAAATGAAACCAGTTAGAGAAAACTATTTTCACAAATTTCTTTTCAAGAATTAGGTTTGCTAAGAAGAAATTTGACAAGCCTACTTAACAAAGAATATCAAAGCCCAAAATGGCTTACATACGGACAAAATTATTCTGAATAAGCAAGAGAAAGATGTTCTGGCCACTCCTGTGCATGGTGAGAAGAAGACGAGGAAGGTAGGGAAAAAGGTAGCACTAGATATGAAAGCTTGAGTGGGTGGTCAGTACAGTGGCCCTTCCTCTGACTCTCCCTAACCTCAACCTGTAATCAGATGAATAAACCTACACGAAGCTGGAATGAGTTTGGTTTTGGATAAAATGTTGAAGGAGATGAGTCTAACATCCAGATTGATGTGATCAAAACAAGACAGCAGGTGGATTCAGGAGTGTGAGGAGAAGCACACATGAACATGTTTCTATGGTGTGTGTGTGTGTGTGTGTGTGTGTGTGTGTGTGTGTGTGTGTAGGGAGATAGTGATGGGTACTCCAGACATTTAATCACTATGAAACTGGGGGTCCGACAAATTTCCCTAAATCTGTAAAGGATAGAAACTGACCAGTTAATCTTTGGGTTATACACGATTTTTTTTTTCCCTTCAAAAATGCCTGAGGATGTCTGGCATTTTCCTGTTTCCATGCAATGCACAGAGGAATATCAATACAATAAAGCCTAGTACAAATAAATGATTTATGCAAGTTCTGGTAAGATCTTATTTGCTATTTGTTTCATTGAAATGCATCCCTAAATATATTCCAGGGAATATAGGAAACATATTTGTCTCTCAAATTTAATTAAGACCTTTAACCTTCTATAATTTTATATCACTATACGTCCTACTCGTATATGGATTCTAATTCTTGAGAGGCTGTCTTTGACCAAATCTCATAATCCTCAACAGTTTCCTCAGGGCCTCCTTCATCTCCTTATTCCGGAGGCTATAGATCAAGGGATTGAAAAATGGAGTTAACATAGAATAAAATAAAGTCATAATTTTCTGAATCCCTGATAGATTATCAGCTGTTGGGCTCACATACATGACTATGATAGAGCCATAGAACAGGGACAACACTACCAGATGAGAGCCACATGTGGAGAAGGCCTTACGCCGGCCTTCTGCTGAGGGGACCCTCAGCACAGCTCTGATCACCTGGGTGTAGGAGCCGGTAATAAAGAGGAATGTGGAGAAAATGATAACTGAGTTAAAGATGGAACAGGTGATCTCAATGGTGGGCTCTGGCACACAGGACAACTTTATAAGGGGTCCTGGGTCACATAAAAAATGATCAATAGTATTGGGGCCACAAAAAGGAAGCTGAGAAATAAGATAAACTGGGAGGAGAAAATAGGAGAAGCCACATGCCCAGCAGCAAGCTCCTATTCTCATGCAGCATTGAACTGTCATGACAGTGGGGTAGTGCAGAGGCCTGCAAATAGCAAGGTACCTGTCAAAGGCCATGGCAGATAAGAATAAGGTCTCAGTGCAGCCCATGGAGAAGAAGAAGTAGAACTGCAGGAAGCAGCCAGAGAAAGAGATGGTGTTGGTCTCAGAGAGAAAGTTGGCTAGCATATTGGGGATGGTAGAAGTGACATACCAGATCTCCAGGAATGAAAAACTAGCCAGCAGGATGTACATGGGTGTGTGGAGATGGTGGTCCCACCACACTGCACAGATAATGCAGAGGTTTCCAATTAATGTCAGGACATAGATCACAAAGAAGAGTGAGAACAGGAGGATCTGAATCTTCCAAGTACAAGGGAATCCAAGAAGAATGAATTCGCTCACAGAGTCAGAGTGATTATTCCTTCCTGGGTTTTTCATGTTTTTCTCCTAAAACTGCAATAACAAAAGTGAGAGTAACAAACAAATAAGACAAGCAAAAATTCATAGATGCAGACAACAGGAGGGAAAAGGAGAATAGGATGAGATAAAGATAAAGGGGTTCAGATATATAGTGATGGAAGGGAATTCAACTTTGGGTGGTGAACACACAATACAATATACATATGAGACGTTATTGAATTGTACACTTGAAACTTATATAATTTTATTAGCCAATGTCACTTCAATCAATTTAATTTAAAAATTTATAAAGAAAAAAGACACCACCATATTACAAATTACAGATGTTTTCTCATTAAGATGTTCTATGAATTTCTTTATAATTCATTTAGCAGGGTAGTTTTAGATTACTTCAGAATTTTCAGCATTCTTTGTTTCAGTGTGATACTGGAAGACATAAGGAACTTGAGTGTGTGGGTGCTTATTACAGCCTTACCATGGTGGTCACCATGCCCATTATGGTCCTTTAAATACCTGCCTCTGTTTAGCGTTCTCAGAGCTACATAAAACAAGTTAGATGCTCTCTTGCCAGTCAGAGGCTTTCAACTTAGTTCAGAAACATCAACTTTGGCCAAACATATGTAAGGACGTATGCAGGTTTAAGCAATTGTACAGTTCAAGGTCTGTATAAATAGAAAACATTGCAAGAATGTGTAGGCAGCCGCAAAGCAAGATTTTGCTGACAATTGTAACCTTTCATAATAGCACATGCATAGTTTCAGATGGGTTTTATTTTTTCATATAGTATTGGGAGCATTGGAAAAGAGATGAGGAAAATGACTTTTAATCAATGATTGCTTATGGCAAGGTCAATTTTGACATTTGTATGCCTTCTTTTTTAAAAAGATCTCTGTGTAAGAAATTCCACAATTTGAATTGTCAATTTCTCTCAGCATTTAGAGAGATATGTACAATTCTCCAAAGTACACTTTACTTTTCCTTGGTCCTCTTTGCAGTTAAAAATTTGTTGCTGAAGAGGATTATGCTTCATGTGTTGTCAACTTGAAAAAACATTTTAAATGATATTGGTATGAATAAAAGAATTTCAGACTATAAACTAACATGATTCTCTTTTAACTGAAATTCACCCTAAGTACAGTACACAGGTTTTTCAGTCTTCAGGTGAAATTTATCAGATGTTGGGAAAGTGCCTCATAATGGTATTCTCTATATATTTTGCCATATAGGACAAAAATAACTACAGTGTTATATCTTTGAAAGCACTCTGAGATTTTAATCCAAATTAATTGAGAATCTGTGCATAGACTATTCATTCTCATTACTTACTCCCTTATTACTTGACTATTTCAAGTGTGGCCTATATAGAGGCCTGGAATGTCCTCCCCACCATCACCACCCATGGCCAGCTAATATTTACATGCCTTAATTTACTTCATATAGATTTTTGGTAAAAATCAGAGACTCAAACAGACCTTCCTTAATTTAGCCCATCGTTGCTACTCTGTTTCCCCTTCTTGTTTTAGTTATATTCAAAGCACACGTTAGTGTGTCTTTTCTGTCTCAATCACCTGAAAATAAGAGGAGGACATTATTTTGCTCATTAACATATTCCTAGATTCTAGGACAGTGTCCTGTATATTATAGGTGCTCATTAAATATTTGTGGTCTCAATCAGTGAACATGCCCTCATAGTAACTAATTAGAAAAACAATTGCTTGTAGTCAGAAAAAAATAAATTTGAAAAGGATGCCAAAACTGGAATCTCCAGTTTGCTAAAAACAAAAGCAAGGCAACAAGAACTTCATTTGTTATGGGGATACACCCTCAGTGCAAATAAACAAGAGGATATCCATGGCAGGTGCCACTTAAGACAATCCCATTGACGCTACCTCCCTCAAATCACTTCATCTTTCTTTTTGTCCCCTTTAACCACTCTGCTTTGTGCTCTGTTTCTTATTGTTGCTAAGTTAAAATCTTTGTGTGTACACACTGTTTTTTTGCTGTCCTCTCTCAATCTTTCTTTTTATCTGATTATCCATATCTTTAAATATTTTTATTGAATGGCTTTTATAATCTTTTTCTCTTATTTTTAAATAGGTAAGTGTACTATTCTAGATTTCTCCTTCTTAAAGAAATTATGCTTATAGTTTGTAACTGATATTTTATTCCTCTGTGGTTAGCCAATGAGCTTTAATAGAAAAATATTCTTCTCTCATTGCCCAACATTTTCTTCTGCCCCATATTCAGGAATTTGATATATGTGACTTAAATGAGAAATAAGGTATAGAATAAAGCTGTCATTCCACAATCTTTTCCTCATCTATGTGGTTTTGTGGTTCAATTAACATCTCAATTTAAGTAAAACATTGTTATTTTTGTTAAATATATTTACTTATATATTTATAAATAAAACACATTAGCCTACCATTTATTTAAACCAGCTCTGATGCTAGAGGCTCTATTATATAGTTGAGAATCTAACCAATGTCTGTTATGAGGAAATTATTCTAATTTATATTTTCAGTGTTAGAGGAAAGTGAAAAAGATATTGTAAAAAAAAATCTTGGGTAGTGCCTTACCTGAAGCTGCCGTGTGAGAATTATAGAATCTAGTAAAGAGCAGACATCCAAATTTGGGTTTCTCTGTCAAAGAATCTATAGTCAGCCTTCGTCTCCTTAGTTAGCATTAGCCTCGGAGCACAAAGTATGCAGCAAAGCCAAACATAGTGGTGCTTGCATCCACTTTCTTAAAAGGCTTCCAAAAGGGGGTGAGTCATCGAAGGTAATGCCAGGTAAAGCAATTATTTGAGCCCACAGAATCACCATATTGCTTAAATAACTTGAAAAGGTGGTTACATGCAGTTGAAAAGGGCATTGTGGACTTTCCTGATTTGGGAAGAACAAATTACACCCCTGCCTCTAAAGGAAAGTATGCAGCAAACACATTTGGAGCCGTGGCTATTCTGTCCTTGACAGCCCATCTTGGAGTGGTGGTGATCCAGAGGACTCTGTGTGTATACTGAGGCATTACTACTGAGCTCCAGGCCCCTGTACACCTTTTTAAGTGCCAAGGTTTATTTCTGACCTTCCTAGATCACCCTACTTTTCCCAGTGGCCTGATCTAGAGATGACAGTGCCAAAATTTTGGCCAGACCTCAGAAAGTATTTCTTCAACTGAAGTCTGGTTTGGTCTGACCTTCAGGGGAAAGGGGAAAGGGGAAAGATGATGAGGCCAGAGTCTAAGCTGGAGAATGAGTTGTCCTTACGTCTTGGATCAGAATAGTAACTGTAATGAGAAACATCTGTATATACTTATAGTAATGCAGTTATGTCTTCCCACAAAAAGAGATGATACTGGATTCAGGAATAAAAATGAGAACGCAAAGGGTTCTATGAAGCCAAAGAATATAAAGACAGAGATTAGTTAATAATATAAAGACAATATAAAGACAGAGATTAGTTAATGCAAAGAATTTACAAAACACTTTAAAAGCTTTCCCTATCTATTCCATTCTTTTCACAATTCTACACATGTAACAGCCCCAAAGATGGTGGGGGTAATGGGATTTGGGGATTATAACAACGGTTTCATTAGTACATGACTGTAAACTGTTGCCTCACTTGTTCTGTGAATTTGTCTTTTTAATCTTATTTCATCCAGAGAAAAGTAAATTAAACATTTAAGTCAACATATTGGCACAACTAAGAATGTGACTTCGGAATGTATAAATGGAGGGAATGATCTACTCCTGTTTGATTTTACAGAGATCAAATATAGAGCCCTTCATAAGTTCTAGGTCTCACAATTTAAGAAGTAGATGGGCAAACTGCAGTGTATTTGGAGGAAGGCAACTTGGAGGGTCTAAGAAGTGTGGAAGATGAGTGGAAGAAAAAAGGATATTTAAATTGGGAGAACAAAAGACTATTGAAACAAAGAAACAGTGATTGTTTTTAAATGTTTCATTTATTTTTTTAATTTATTTTTTAATTACAGTTGACATACAATAGTATATTAGTTTCAGTTGTACAACATAGTGGTTAGATATTTACCTTATGAAGTGAAAGGGAGATCATTTAACAGAGCAATTCAATTTGTCCCATTTAATCCCCAGAGTACAAAATTAAAAATAATAATTAAACATTATAGGAAAATACATTGTAATTCAATATGGAAAATAATTTTATAACAGAGAAACCTATCTAATGATGGGACAAACTGCTTCAGAAGACTACTTTATATAATGGATTTATTGAGATACAGGCTGGGAAAGTGGTACAGGGGACTTGAGCATCAGAAACAATGTTCTTTCAATCCTGAAATACCATGATATACAACTAAGATGTGTCAAGAAAAGAAAAAACTATCCAGGTAACCTAAATGACATAAAAAATATGTAATGGGAAATATTATGTTAATGAGAACGTGAGGTCTTCATCAACACTGACAAAAACAAATTGTGTTTTCCAAGGTATTAGCTGACAGCAGACAAAGGGAGGAAAAAGAAATTCTGAATTGTTGTTTGGTTAGCAATGCCCAGAGTTATGCTATGAGACTACAACTAGTTCTCCTCTTCTAATTGAAGAAATTGGTACTTTTTCTTGAAAAAAAAATCTGTGTGAAATTCTTACACTCCCTGAGCCATTACTGAATGGCTCCTTAGTCTGATCAAATATGGTTCTGCAAGGATTGTGTAGGTCTGGGTTTGAGTTCTTTCCAGGCTGAACAAGGAAAAAAAGATATGACCACAATGTGGCAGTAACGCATACAAGTTTTATTTGGTGACATTGACAGATTTGCATGCAGGGAAAGACATTTGCCACATTTTTGACTATTTTAACTTTGTGACAAGGTAAGTTGTCATTGGTTAGAGGTAACTGGAAGACAGTAGTGTGGAGAACATAGAGTACTGGCTTGTGACTCAGAAGAACTGGGGCCAGTTCCAAACTTTATGATATAAGAGCTGAGCCAAGATGGTAAATCACTCAATCTTTGTGTGCTTAAATTCCCCACGTGTTATATAGGATCAAAACTATGGTTCTCCCCCCATGTAATACTGTTATTGTGAGAGCTTCATGAATTAGGAAAACTCTCTGAATTTTTGGACCTTTGGAGAATTGCAAACATGGTTTCACTCTAGCGCAGCGCACTGACAAATACCTCATTGATTCTTGTCCCATTCTACTGGAATAGAGTAGATTTTTTACCAAACAAGTAAATACATTGCTTTCATCAGGCAGAATGAATTCATTATTTAAAAAATGCAGGTGTGATTCCAGAGAACATTTTTGTGTGTTCGTTTTTAGGGGATTCCTTGTGCTGAGAAGATTAACAAGTGTCAGAACTGTTTTTTGAATGAATATCTTGTTTCCAAGAACTTTCTAATGTTATCCCATTGGGATTTGGTTTCTTCATGTATCATTTTTAGTGTGAAAAGTGGGCTTGAACTGGGCATTACCTACAGACTGCCTTTGTGAGGCTGCCCTCTAGGGATGGCGTCTCCCAGGTCCCTGCTGGGAGTTATTTCTACGTGGCTGAATCTCCCTTTCACAGCTCTTAATCTTCTCTCTCTTGCCCAGCTTTTCTTAGCCTTTTTTGGAGTTGCTCACAGAAGGCATCCTTCTCAACCCTTCCTTAGGACAAAACAAAGTAGTCCTGCTTTTGCAGACACCGGACAAGGCAATGGTAGCTGTGCAGCTGCTGCTGATCAACAGGTTCCAGAAATAGCAGCAGAAAGTGGACAGTTCCAGACTTGGCCGTCAAGTAGTTAGGTGGCAAGCCTTAACTCCAGATTGCACGAGAGACTTCCCAGGGCCTGGCAGCTGAGCACGGAGAGTGGCTCCGCTGCTCTCGGTGCTGGCAGCCATGGCATCCATCCTGTCCTGCCCAACCTCAAAGTTCCTTTAGGCAGGCATAGCCTCACACTTTCACCAGCTAGAAGCTTCTCCAGGGTAGGAATCAGTTCTTCCAGCACACATTGTAGTGCAATTGGCTTCTGGGATGCTGCTCACCCAGTTTCTACCACCAACATGAAATAGGGTCCAGAGGCAGTGAAGCCAGGGCCATTTAGGACAGCCAAGCAATGCAAGGAAGGTAAGCAAGAGCACCAGAATGAAGCTTGTTAAAAAGCCCTGAAACTCAGGATCATGTGAGCCGTGACCGGAAAGGAAGAAGAACAATGGCCTCTCGTAGTAACCAAAGACATTGGCATCGCAGGTGGATTTCTCCAGCTACTACTATATACAGGTGTTTGGGGCACATGTTGCCCAAAGCCCCAGTCAAGAGGTTTCATACTGGCAGGTGAAGGTGATATCTAAGAAATAAACATATGAAAGCATTTGGGGTATTAGTTCCTGGAGGCTGCTCTCCAGCTCCAGGGCCATTTGGATTTGAGTAGCAGCAGCACCAAAGGAAGCCCAAGCCCCTGAAGTTGGAGATGGAGAGATTCCTGAGGTTCAGGCTGCTCAATGCCACACCTATAACTGAGGAAGCTCCTTCAGTAGAATCTCCAGCTTCACTGATCTTGGCTCATAGAAGAAATCCAACTTCCCCAGCTCCAGCACTAGCAGCCTGGACATCCCAAATAGATGAGATTTTTTGAACTCTCAATCAGACTAGAAGTTCAAGTGCTCCAAGAAAGGAAGCTGTGGGAAGACTCTCAAGGATTGATGACTAGAGAAAACGTAGGGGCTGCACACTTGCAGAATAAAGACATGCAAGGAGGGAAGTGGACTGTGGTGTTGTCCAGATACAGCCACATAAAGGTAGTTCATAAGGTAAGGTTCTCCGAGAATAAAACGTGTTCTCCACTGGGGACCCTAATCTCAATGGAAGTGGCTGATCACACTTCCAAGCTGAGCAGTGCAAGAGGCCAGGGAGGATAGGTCTCCAGCATTTTAGAAGAACTCGGCTGCAGATGGCTCAGTTTCTGGGGACCCTGGAGCTACCTGCCTATGGTATTTTCTAAGTGGATGTCCAGGAGATTCAGTGAGGAGAGAGCAGGAAGAGAGGAGAGCCAGCCTGGCTTCAGCATCATAATGTGGTTCCAAATCAGGTCTAGGGTCTTCAGCCACCTCAGTCCCTCCAGGCTCTCACCAGACATGGCAAATTTCCCTGAGTGGGGTGGGGGTTGGGGATGGCAGGGAGGAAGACCACACCCTGTACCGAGAGAAGAAGAGAGCCCTTTGACGGAGAGTGTAGAAAGAATTCAACATACGTGCCAAAATTAGAGTCAAAAAGAAAGTTTATTAGAAAAAGAGTAACACCACAGACAGAGAGTGTGGTCTCCTCTCAGAGGCAGAGTGAGAAGGACTGAGAGAGACAAAGTAAAGGCACTGAGAGGGATGGGAGAATTTAGTTTATATAAAATTCTTTAGTTCCTATGAGTTATAGTTTAATAGACTTTGCTAACCCATTTCCTTTGATATGGACATGCAATGAGGAACGGGAAGAGTATGTGGCCTTAAGCGCTTCCCAGCCTTTAATCCTTAGGTTCTCCATAGTTTTAGCCACAGGGAATGACTCTGTTGTTTCCTGTTTACTCTTCACAGGTGTGGAGAAAGGGCTGTTAGTAATCCCTCAAGAAATCTTCCTTTGTTCTGAAGGTGTTCTCCTGGTCTTGCTGTAGGGCCGATCAGCACATAGCAATCTCTGAATGTAGCTTGATTAACAGTTAATTCTCTTGCCTCCTCCCTACATTAGTTTCTAGGAGGGAACATGTGGCACAGCAGAATTCTTAGTGATATTGAAGTTAGCTGTTCCTTCATTTATTTATGTGACCTTGGACAATATTGTTGTTTTCTTTGGGTCTCATCTGTGATATGAGTATGAGAATATCCACCCTAACTATGTTACAGAATTTGTGAGGATGAACTGAGAGAGTATGTCAAAGTGTTCTATAAATGATAAAGATCTTTACAAATATATATATATTAATAATATTAACTGAAATCAATTACACATATACTATGTATAAGATCATTTTTTCATCATAGCCACTCTGTGATGAAAGTATTATCATTAGTTCTAATTTATAGATTAAAAAAATAAAGGCCAAATAATTTGTATAAGCTCACACAGTTACTGATAGTATTTAGATTAGAAGCCAATCTATCTGATTCCAGTGTGCTGGCCTTTCTCTATAGTAGTAGGAAAGTGTGGGCCCTGCAGTTAGCCTGTCTGAGATCAAATACCATTTCCACCTATGGAAGTTACTCTTTGTACCTGTTTCATCCTTAGTAAATTGGAGATACAATAATTTTGACCTGAACACTTTGGGTTGACATAAGTAAAGTATAAAGAACTTAGAATGGTGCCTGGCAAAAAAAAAGTGGCTCAAAATGCTAATTATTATTCCTTTCAATGTTGTCAATAGAGCAAATCCAGTAGTGATGAATTTGCACATATAAACTTGTTAACCTTATCAATCTATTTTCTCTTTTCTTGTCATAATGTTTTCTGATATGCCCCATACCCTTATTTTTTTCTGAAATCTTGAACATATATAATGTTTGTTTTATAAAAAAAATGTTATCAGGGAGTTAGTTGCAATTGGAAGAGATTCAATGTTTGGTCAGCTTAACAAGGATTTAAAGGTGTTTAATAAACACCATGACTCATATTTGAAAGTAAAAAATCCTGACTTTCTTTCTTTATTTCCTCTGAGGAAACTATTAACCAATTAGATTCTTTTAGAATATCACTTTGCTGTAGTCTTTGGAAAGTTTAAATCCTAAGAACAATAAAAAAAAACCCACATTATTTTCTTACTGCCATTTCCAACGCTCTTTCTCCCTCCTCTCCCTTTGGGATGCAGTTTGGCTTTGAAAAAAATATCTTATATAAAGTATAGTGTTATGTCATGTAATTTAATGCTATGGAAAGGGTTGTGAACCAATCATAGTGTTTAGGGTTGTAAGAAGAAATTATTGAAAAGCCAGTGGCTGAGCAAGAGAAGGGTGTCCACTTTTACCACTTTTATTCAACATAGTACTGGAAGTCTGAGCCAGAACACCCAGACAAGAAAAAGAAACAATAGGCATCCAAATTGGAAGGAAGAAGTAAAACTGTAATTATTTGCAGATGACATGATACTATACAGAGAGAATCCTAAAGATGTCTACCAAAAAACTGATAGAACTGATCAATGCATTCAGTAAAATAAATGAATACAGAATTAATATTCAGAAATTGGTTGTATTTTTACATACCAAAAATGAACTATTAGAAAGAAAAATTAAGAAAATAATCTCATTTATAATTGCATCACAAAAAAAGAAAATACCTGTGAATAAATTTAACCAAGGAGGTAAAAGACCTGCACTCTAAAAATTATTAGATTTTGAAAAAACTGAATATGATATGAATAAATAGAAGCATATTCCATGCTCATGGATAGGAAGAATTAACATCATTAAAGTGTCCATATCATTCAAAGTAATCTATAGATTCAGTGCAACCCCATCAAAAGACCAATAGTATTTTTTACAGAACTAGAACAAATAATCCAAAAATTTATATGGAATGACAAAAGACTTTAAATAGCCACAGCAATCTTGAGAAAGAATAACAAAGTTGGAGGTATCATAAAACCTGATATCAAACTATACTACAAGACTATAGTAACCAAAACAGCATGGTACTGGCATAAAAACAGACACATAGATCAAGGGAATAGAATAGAGCTCAGAAAATAAATGCACATCTATATGGTCATTTAATTTATGTCAAAGAAGGCAAGAATATACAATCAGGGTAAAGACAGTCTATTCAATAGATGGTGTTGGGAAAACTGGACAGATACATGAAACCGGGCCACCTTCTTACACTATATACAAAAATAAACTCAAAATGGATTAAAGACTTAAATGTAAGACCTGAAATCACAAAACATTCTATTGGATATTCAGATGGCCAATAGACACATGAAAAGAAGAAAACATAAGTAGTAAACTCTCTGACATTGCTCTTCGCAATATTTTTTTTTTTTTCTGATATAACTCCTTTGGCAAAGTAAACAAAAGAAAAAATAAATGGGACATAATCAAACTAAAAAGTTTTTTTTCACAGCAAAAGAAACCATCAAAAAAGCAAAAACAGAACAGAATGGGAGAAGGTATTTACAAATGATACATCTGTTAAGGGGTTAATTCAAAATTTAAAGAACTCATACAAGTCAACACCAAGAAACAAACAATCCAATTAAAAAATTTATTCAGAAGACCCGAATAAGTTTTTCTCCAAAGATGACATTCAGAAACTTTGGGATTCACTTCAGAAACTTTGCAAAGACAATAGACACATGAAAAGATGCTCAAAGTCACTAATCATCAGTGAAATGTAAATGAAAACCACAATGAGACATCACCTCACTCCTGTCAGAATGGTTATTATCAATTAATCAATAAACAAGTGTCGGCGAGGATGCGGAGAAAAGGAAACACTTGTGCACTGTTGGTGTGATTGTAAATTGGTGCAACCGCTATGGAAAGCAATATGGAGGGTCTTCAAAAAATTAAAAAGAGAACTACCTTATGACCCAGGAATTTTACTTCTGGGTACTTATCCAAAGAAATTCAAAACACTAATTAGAAAAGATACATGCACCCCTGTATATAATTATTGTGAATAATTATTCACAATAGCAAAGATGTGGAACCAACCTAAATGTCCACTGATAAGACGAACGAATAAAGAAGTGGTGGTATGTGTATCCAATGGAATATTACTCGGCCATAAAAAAAGAATGAAATCTTACCATTTGCAACATCATGATGAATGGACCTAGAAGGTATTTTGCTAAGTTAAATAAGTCATAAATATCATATGATCTCTTTATAGGTGTAATATAAAGAACAAAATAAATGAACAGAGCAAACAGAAACAAACTCATAGATACAGAGAACAAACCGGTGATTATCAGATGTGAGAGGGATTGGGGGACTGAGTGTAAAGGTGAAGGGATTAAGAAGTACAAACTGGCAGTTACAAAATAGTCACAGGGATGTAAAGTACATCATAGGGAATATAGTCAATAATATTGTAAAAACTATGTATAGTGCCAGGTAGATACTAGAATAATTGAGTGTATTACTTTGTAAAGTATATAAATGTGTAACCACTATGCTGTACACCTGAAACTAATATAAAATAATATTGAATGTCAACTGTAATTGAAAAGAAAAGAAAAGAAAAGCCATTGGCTGCACAAACATTCTAACCTAATAATCCAAGGTAGGGAATTCTGACACTACAGTGTTCTGACATTATGACTACTTATTCTTGAGTCCTTTGCTTATATGATCTCAGGAAACTTAAAGGTCATGTACCCTGGGAAAGGGTATAGTTAGAAGACATCTTTAGTGGTTAGGTAAGTGAGAGATATCTGGCAGCATTGTGATAAATGTGATTGACTAAGGAGCTTGACAACTTCTCACATTAAAAGGTTAAAAACTGGAAAAAGCAAGGATGTGGGTTCTCTCCTAGAGCCTCTTTAATGCACCCTGCCTACCCCTTGATTTTGCAAACTTCCGACTTACAGATTTGTGAGAAATAAAATTTATTTGTTGAAACCAGCAATTTGGGGTAATTTGTTACATTACAGTGGCAATAGAAAAGTAATAGTTATCTTTGGCTTTGTCTGTTCGTTGCCCTTAAGAAGTTGTTTGCGGAGATTCTCTAAGACCTAGGAGGGAAGTGCCTTCCTCCACAGAGGGCCTGGGTTTGGTCTGTCAGGCACTCGAGGACACAATTTGTTAGGGATATCCTTGAGCAAAGGCAAGGTGTGAGATTCCCACCATGTATACTAAAGCTGCTGCCTTTGTGAGGGCCTCTCTGTGGCCCTAACTTCTTGAGGATTTTTTTCTCTCCTTTTTTTTTCTCCCCCTGTACTCATTGTCAAGGCAAACTTTTCTATAGCTCACTAGAATTGGGGTGGAAAACACGCTTAGTTCTGTTTTCCAATTATCCTGAAGATACAGCTCTTCGTATCCCAGCTTAAGATGCAGACTATCTCCTATAAGGCTCCCCATGTAGAGGAGGCCCTGGGCCTTAACTTCATCTTCTTTGCAAAGTTTCTGAAGTGAATCCCAAATTTGCCATGATTGGGAATGCTCTCAGGGAAAACAAAGATTTGATGCTGCAGTGTTTTTCTCATCTCCCTGGTTCTGAATTACCCAAAGAATCCAACATTGTCCTTTCCTTCTATTTTGTTAGCTTTTTCGATGTATTTTGTCAGTCTTTTTTTCTGTTGGTAGTAAGTCTAAACAATTTAATTTTTCATTACTAGTAATTAAGGCAACTCCTGTCATTTCTACTTCTAAAAATGTCTTAGTTTGTCCATTTCTCTTCATTTCTGTGCTTTCTCATTAATCCATGCTTAAAAATGCCCAATCTCTTAAAAACGACTAATCTATCCATTTATGCCTATTTCCTCTGCCAGTATCCTAATGTAAGCTATTATTGGTTCTTTTTTGGAAGGTAGCCAGTTACCTGCTTTCCCATTTTCCCCTATATGATCCTTCCAGTGATTGAAAAATATTTATGAAATAATTTTAGTTACTTTTTAAAAATCTTTTCAAATTTTCCCAATTCTTCTTAGAATAAAGCCAAAACTCCTCGCCATGACTTAGAAGACTCTACAAGCTCTGACTTCTGGCTACCTTTTCAAATTCATCTCATACTTCCCCTTGTTCACTGAATTTCAATCACCATATTCACTGTATTTCAGTTCACTGTATTTCAGTCACTTGGTCCCTATCACATTACCCTGCTTTATTCATTTGTAGCAGTTACCAAAATCTGCAATTATTTTGCGCATTGTCTATTTTTCATATAGAATGTTTACTCTGTGAGAGACAGTACCTCCTCTACTCTGTTCAAAAGCACCATCACTTCAGTCATTAGCGCAGTGCCTGGCATATATTTATTTGCAGCGCAATACTATTTGTTGAATGAAAATATATATTCTTTTGAACAAGTCTCCATGAGATATTAATAGGCATTAATTAAAGGAGTTTGGTGTTAAAATAAATGTGGTAAATACTAGTTTGAATAAAATGAAATTAGGTCTGGTTTTCTCTAAGGTGTCTCAGAGTCTTTGCTATGTTAAGATGCATGGTGAATTTTCTAAATGAGACAGTGTGGAGAAGCACTTCCCAATCTTGTTGAACCCAGAGGCTTTGTTTTAATTTTCCATTTTTTTTTTTCAAAACAATTCTCAGGATTGGTGTTGTATGGAATACGATTTGGGAAATGCTCTTCCATAACTTTATTTAGCATGTTACCAAACTGCCTTCTATTGTTTCTTATAAAATTTTTATATGTGTATCCTGTCTTCTTAGTTGCTATTAGAAAGTATGTATCGTAAGTTTTTACATTCCTCACATAGAGGTTGCTCAATAACTTTTTTTTTCAACAAATTTACAAATATTACTATAATTATATATTACTATATTAAGAAATATTATCAAAAACTTGAAAATGAGACAAAAAAGATGAGAATGCCATGTTAAGGATAATATAAGAAGCTCATCTAGTCAAGACCTGCTTGTCTGAAAAATATTCACTGGATCTAAGAACAGACCTTGGATCTAGAAACGTTACAAAAAGTGTGCTTTGAGATCCTTTGTGTCTCCTTTCGCTTGCCTGAATCCAGAGATTCTATAAATAATCAGAAAAGATGAATGAGGTTTATTTTCAGATTTCTCATGTGTCAAAGATTGCTGGCCATTTACCTGTGTAAAATGTCTATCTTTCAGAAGTTATAAGTCAAGAATGATTGCTATTTAGAGACTAGTAAGGCCCGATTATCCTAGACAGTATATATTTCAGACAAGAATCTGAAAGATCTGGCCTACTTTGGTGAGAGGGCATGGCAGCAATTTTGTCTCCAGGGCAAACCTCCGGCTGCCATCAGCCTCTCTGATTCAAGACTGAGATCCTGTCCGTATGTCTAATGTTTGCACCTGAAAATCTGTGCAAGCTTCAGAAAGTGAAGTAGAACAGTGAACTTGCAGACATCTCTTCTATGCTGAGGGCTCTGAATTCTAGAGTGAATGGGAAATAGAAGGGGCCAGAGCCATCTGGTCTGTACACGCTCTGTCTGAACAATAGGTAAAGGCCTAGTTCTAAAAAATTAGATAATATACATTCCCAGGAGACTACTTCCCTGCACTGTTCATTTTTGATTATTTTATTTTTCTATGTAGTTGTGTTAACATGTTATCTATATTTGTATTTGTTTTTCACCTATGGCTGAATTTATAAACTAAAGTTTAAAGTCCTCTGTGTGTCTGTAAATGATAAAATATTTTATCTTCCTTATGTGAGCATCAAATATTTTCTTATTTCCAGAAAAAACTCATAAATTAGCTAATAAATCTTCTTCAATTTAATGGAGCTCTAATTCCAATTGATTATTGAGCATAATAAATGTTTTCATAAAGTTAAAATAAGGAAATAGAATTTCCAGAGAATAAAAAAATTGAATTTTAATAATTTAAATCTTACCTTTTTAAAGAAAAAAAAAACTTTTAACTGAAAGAAACTGCTAGCTCAAAAGCATTTATGTTTAATAATCCAAATTCAGGTATTCAGAATAAACCCATGGACAAAAGAGATTGGTTTGGTCATTTTGATTTAGAAAGAGTTGTATGTTTTTCCCCATCATTTTGTAACAGGTTGGAATATAACAAATAAGCATTTTATTTTTTGCAAGACTACTTTGTTTTTACATAGAAAAACTCATTAATCTGAAGTTAATAAACTTCCTCTACTTGTTTCGCTAATCTCATAAACTAGCATTACTTCTGCACACCTAGCATTATTAAAAATGTAAAATTATGTGTTCGACCAAATTGAATTTTATTTCCGATAAATGTTTTTGTTATCAGCAGTAATTGTATTGCTTTGTAATGTGTCATCTTATACATAATTTTCAATAACAAAGGATATTGTTGTTAACTTTAAAAACTTGGACTAATATAATTGATAATTAATGCAAAATCATTGGATACCTAGATAATTTTTTATAATGTAGAATGCTATAACATTGATTATCAGACATAGTTTTAATTTGCTTCCTATTTTACATGTTATAAAATGGCTATCAGATAAGTTTGATAGTGTCTTTAGCTACCTTTAGACCATGTTAAAGAAGTACATACAGGCATTCATAAAATGTGTGTTCATTATGGATCTGCTGAGATGCTTGTGTGTGATAGAAACTCTCAAGTATCAACTCCTATTTTTCTCTATGCTAGTGAGGAAATAGAAGTTGGTTACTGTGTCAGTCCCTCCGGGCTGCTATAACAAAAATACCACAGATTGCATGGCATGTACACAACAGAAATTTATTTCTCACAGTTCTGGAGGCTGGAAAGTCCAAGATCAAGGTGCTGGCAGATTTGGTGTCTGGTGAGAACTTGCTTCCTGGTTCATAGATATGCCCTCACATGCAGGAAGAAGTAAGAGAGCTCTCTGGAGTCTCTTTTAATAATAGCACTAATCCCATTCATGAATACACCCTTATGGTGTAATCACCTTCCAAAGCCCTCACCTCAAAATACTATCACACTGAGGGTTAGGTTTCAATATGTAACTCTTTTGGGGCCTGAATCTTCTAAGCAAAGATGGATCCTACACCCACCTGTGTATATCTCAGCTTTTTGGAGGAGAAAGTTTAACTGGACTGCCATGAGAACTCCTTCTTCGTAAGAGAAATGTCTAATATTATCTTGCTGGTATGCTGTACTTCCTGTCTTTATCCTAAGTGAAATCCAAGTACAGTGTGACCTTTTAATGTCATATCAAATATTGTTTAACAAACCTACTTTAGAGTCATCTAACTCCAGGGAGATGTAATTTTGTTAAATTTAGTAGTTACTATTTATGGGATCTCAGACGTTACACAGTTACATAGTTAGATGTAATAAAATGCTGAGTTGTGTTAATTTTTTTTCTAGTGTGGTAGAAAAGATAATCCCAAAGTTTAAGTTTCTACTGCCCTCTAGAACATTAACCGGTTTACATATAACTTAGAAATTTTCAGTGTTCTTTTTTATACTCTGATTATATAAAGTCACATTTTAATACTCTCGTTTGAATTGGTTTTGCCATTCTACTGTTCTTCACTAAAGAATTAAGTGCAGTTTTTGACCTGTGTACATCATCTAGTTGTTTGAGAATTGTGTTTTATAACATTAAAAACTACCCATGGAGAGCAACAATTTATAAAAAGTATTCCATTACTAATGACAACAGCTGTATTTTCTGTGTAAGATCCATTCACAGGCACCAATTCAGTAAGCTGCTTGAGGTATCACTAAGAGACTCAGGTGTTGTATTAAGGCTCTATAATAACTTGAAGGGTGTTTCTGCTTCTACAGCTTCCAGTGATAACTTGCTATCTGTCATTCAGTCATGCCCACTCCAGGAAGCATGGTTGAAATAGAAATCAGTTTTATTCAGGTACAGACTGATGCATGGAAAATTGGTAGCGTATATAGTTGCCAAATTAATCAATCCAAGGTAGGTAAAAGGGGTGGATTATGTTATGCAATAAAGTCTGACTGTTTCAGAGCTTGCAGTGCTGAAGGTCAGTTTTCTAGCAAGAACTGAGATTCAGACAACTCAGAGAGCAGCCCAGGGAATCCCAGGGCTCATTAGGCTGAGCAGTGGCATAAGGACTATAAAAGCCTCAGATACAGCCAGAGCCCTAGGGACAAGAGATCGTTCCAGTCGGGACAGCCAGCCATCAATTAGGGCTTGATTTATAATGAAGCAGTTAGGGTGTAGACAGGGCAACTGTGATGGTCATCTAAGAATTTTTTATTATGCTGGCCTGAAACAATGAAGAAGCGGCTGGAGAGTTGAAGAGCAGGGTAACATAATCCTCCTTTAAACTCACATAGTTTCATCATTGCATAATGATGTAAGTTTCTCAAACATATTTATTCAAAGCTCCAGTCACCTCCCATGCTCCTCTTTCTGTCTCTGAAACCAGTTTTATATCTCCTGTCGTATGTATTTTTTCTGTATATACTCTGACCGTCATCATTTTTTAAATTTAAGAAATCTTTGGAGTTTTGTTGTTTTAGGTTTATACACTTAAAAGCATTCACATTTATAGCAAAATTCCTATAGCATTAGGGAATTCTAGGGCCGGTGGTATCTTGGAAGGTGGTTACAAGGTTTGGATAAGGTAGGATCAACTTTATACAACAGAAGGCACTGGATTCACCCTACATAGTTTTTAGGCTACCTAATTCTACAATAATCCCTCCGAGATCCCATTTTCCATTTCTTAAATTATTTCAGTTGCTTTTTGCTAAACTTCTTCACTTCCCCCAAATGCAGTATAAAATGCAATGTTTCAAACAAAGCCAGAGATGTTCACAGCAGGAAGATCATGCCCTTCTCCATGGGAAATACTGTGATGAGTACTAGCTCCAATAAATGGTGTCTATTTCTTGGTGTTCCATCAGAAAAATACAAATTTTGTCTCACTTAATATTTTGCCTAGAGTTAGTTTTATATTAAAAAATATTATAATCTGTTCATTCTTAACTACTTAAATGGAAAAATATATAAATGTTTCCCAAATTTTTATTTGTAATCCAAGATTTCCCACCCAGTGTTAGGGGTAGATACAAGTGTAGAGCAAGAGAAATAGATAAAACAATATCTTTGCTTGTCCTTTATTTATCTTAAGTGTACTTATAGTTGTTGAAAAGCCTAATAGCAGCATAATTATGATTTCTCTTATTATCTTTTCCTAAAAAATGAGTCATGGTGAGCCTCTTTTGTACATGCCTCAGTAATATGGACATTGCCTTTGGTCTGTTCTTTTGGTAATTGTTAGTGTAGTCCAGGCACTGGCCTATTCAACCTGAGTTTAATGTTTCTCTAAATTTAAAGATAAAGATTTTATTTCTTCTTTTCAAATCTCTACAAACTTCCCAACCTCTGTCACCTGGATAATAAATAAAGACAAAGACCATGAGCTACTTTTCAATTCTTCCTCAATAATTCTTTTGTCTAACATATACATTTATAATAACTACTAACTTGTATACAATATAGCAATTCATGGCACAAACCAGTCTTCCTTTAATTTGATAAATTATTATGTAATAAGTATTATGATCTAAGTATGAAGATGAATAAGAAATATTCCCTTACTTCGAGGGACTTAGTCTTTTTTGTGTATGTGTAAATGTATGTTGTTCATAGACAAATTGCATTTGACTTTTAAAATAACTTTGGGAGATATTACTCTCCCTATATTAGGTTGAATAAACAAAGAATAAAACTCAGGTTTAATACCTTGCCTGAGGTCACTCCATTGGTGAGTGGTAGAGCTGGGCATTGAATATTTCATTCTGAAACTCTTGTCCTTAAAGCAGTGGTCCCTAACCTTGCTGGCACCAGGGACTGGTGCTCCTATGAGAATCTAATGCCCAGTGATGATCTGAGGTGGAGCCGAGCCGTTGAAACTAGTGCTTGGGGAGCGGGTGTGAATACAGATGAAGCTATGCTCACTCGGCTGCTGCTCACCTCCTGCTGTGTCCTGGTTCCTAACAGGCCACGGATCGGTACCCCTGCTGTGTGGCCCGGTTCCTAACAGGCCACGGATCGGTACTGTTCCGCAGCCCAGGAGTTGGTGACCCCTGCTTTAAAGAATATAATTCTGTCTATTAAAAAAATAAAATGATTCTCATGCTCTCATCACCTCAAGCCCAGATCATTGTCTCCCTTTCTAGTTTGTTGTAAATGCAATTTAAAAGCATTACAGGAATAAAGAGTTGGAAGGGATGCAAAATGATGGTCCTTCTTTTATTTATACAGGAATGTACATTTCCTACATTCCTACATTAAGTATTTTTCATCTTGGAATATGATTCTATAAACACCAGACTCAAAATCTGATGACTTTTTTTTGTTTGCCTTTTGTCTAACTTAAATCTCTCGTTCCAATTTAATTCTTTTTCTAGGTCACTTGGTATTCTCGACTTGATGAAAAAAGAAAATGCTTCTAAGGTGACAGAATTTGTTCTTCTGGGCCTATCATCCTCTTGGGAGCTGCAGCTATTTCTCTTCTTAATATTTTTGTTGTGTTATATGGCTATTGTCCTGGGAAACCTCTTGATAGTGGTAACAGTGCAAGTTGATGCTCACCTACTCCAATCTCCTATGTACTATTTTTTGAGCCATCTGTCTTTCATTGACCTGTGCCTGAGCTGTGTCACTGTACCCAAGATGTTAGGGGATTTCCTACAGCAGGGCAAGACCATCTCTTTTCCAGGATGCCTGGCCCAGATTTACTTCCTGCACTTTCTGGGAGCCAGTGAGATGTTTCTGTTGACAGTCATGGCCTACGATAGGTATGTTGCCATATGTAATCCTTTGCACTACCTGACAGTCATGAACCGCCAGCTGTGCTTTCATCTGGTTTTTGCCTGCTGGTGTGGGGGTTTCATTCACTCTATCACACAAGTCATACTGGTCATCCAGCTGCCCTTCTGTGGTCCCAACGAATTGGACAACTTCTACTGTGATGTCCCACAGGTCATCAAGCTGGCTTGCATGGACACATATGTGGTGGAGGTGCTGATGGTCTCAAACAGTGGGCTACTGTCTCTTGTCTGCTTCTTAGTCTTGCTCTTTTCTTATGCTGTCATTCTCATCACCCTGAGAACTCGCTTCCGCCAGGGCCGGAGCAAGGCACTCTCTACCTGTGCCTCCCACTTAACGGTGGTCAGCCTGATCTTTGTACTATGTGTATTCATTTACCTGAGGCCTTTCTGCAGCTTCTCTGTAGATAAGGTATTTTCTGTCTTTTACACGGTAGTCACACCTATGTTAAATCCCCTCATTTACACACTCAGAAATACTGATATGAAGACAGCCATGAAGAAACTGAGGAAAAAGCATGTGGCATCCTGCTGCCATGTTAAAGAATGAACAAAAAGAGGTGATTTAGAAAACATACTCTTTCTTGGGATACTTTTTCATGCATGAAAACCAATTTTGTGACTTTGGTATAAAAGAGAAGCCAGCATATAAATTATAATTGCATTGCTCTTGATTATAGTTGGGAGGCAGACGTTAAATATTAAGCAGGGGACTCAGAAGTGTTTACTGGCCAACAAATGACAACAGTCATTAACTGAGTACTAGAGTCAAGAGGATGCCTTGAAAGATCGACTCTTCTATCCTTTGTCTGTTAGTAGTCTTCCTTTATTTTACTCATTTCTCTTTTAAACTCTATTCAAATGAAAGAAGATATTACATCTTTTTTTGTGGCCTGCTCTGGTGTCAGGAAGTTCCTTCTCATGTCTCATCAGAGCCTCTTTGGAAGCAGTGTGACTCCGTTTTGTCCTGTCTCTAATGAAGCCTGAAAACATCACTAATCACCCTGTGTCTTAGTGTTCACTCAAGAACTGTGTACTGTGTTGTGCCAAATTTTAGAAATGCAGTCGAATAACTCACTTGAATGAACCCACGTTCTTAGAGAAGTTCGTGTGTGAAGAAAAGGAAGTCTGGGAGTCTGGATGATGCAAGCTCTTAGTATTCTGCTATAGAGGCCGTTTGGGGAGAGGCACCCCATTTCTTTAAATGGTAATATAGTGGGGGCAAGTTGATAAACTGGCTCTTCAACTGACTATAATGTTTAAGAACTCTGAACTCTAAAGTAAAAGAGAAAGAAAGAAATGAGGTATGTTTTAAAACACTCCTCTACCCTATCCTTATCCTTGAGGTTCTCATAGTTATTACCTCTGAGTATCAAAAGTGCTTTAAGGAGTAGGTAATTTTTTTAATTAAATTTATTGGGCTGACATTGGTTAATAAAATTGTATAGGTTTCAAGTGTACAATTTAGCAATACATCATATGTATATTGCATTGTGTTCATCACCCAAAGTTAAATTTCCTTCTGTCACCTTATATTTGACCCCCTTTATCCTTATCTACTTCCCCTCAACCCCCTTTCCCTCTGGTAACCACTAAACTGTTGTGTCCATGAGTCTCTGTTCTTCTTGTTCATTTGTTGCTTCCAGTTTTATATCCCATGAGGAATAAGGAGTATTATTCAATTTATTTTTACAAATGAATGCAGATTTGTTAAGTGACTTGCTCAGATTACTTAGAAAATGTGTAATCAACCAAGGAAGCTACTAAATTTACATAATTAAGATTAAGTTAATATTTTTTTTTCTCTCCAGAAAGAGTATTTATCCCAGGTACATGGATTAATTGCTTAATTTCAACTATACAGCTCCAGAATCAGGATATACCTAAAAACATTCACTTAAACATTTATATTTAAGATTATCTATTTCTGATATAAGGCTCTTTGTAACTTTATGGCTATAGAAAGGTATTTATTTTATTCACTAAATAATAATATAATGACGGACTTTGAGGAATATTTTTATATTTGTTCACTTTATTTCCTAATCCGATGCTATGGAGAGAGACCTTTCTGATTGCTTAGCTAAAAAAGCATACCTCAGGAAAAAAGATGTCTGAAATTCTACCTAATGCTAGGATATACTAGGAAATCTACAATACCCCTCATCACATGAGTTTTCTTTACTTTGGAATAACGAATGGATTTCTATTTTTGTGCTGTGAGTTAGTGACTTTATGTTCAAGAAACCTTATGTATATATGTATGTGTATATATATATATGCATGTGTGTGTATGTATGTATGTATGCATGTATATATGTATGTATTGCTACAGAAGGACTCACAGATCAGGAGCAAGGCTAACACTTGGGTGATTTCGTAATAGGATGAGAGAGAGTGAGCGTGGCATCCCTAGTACAGATCACACTCCCCTCTTTCCTTTTCACTTCACAACATTTCCACAGAGATCCATTGCCTGCAGTGAATATGCAGAAGAGCAGACTGTAGGAAACTGCCAGACAGAGAGAGTAGTGTGTGGGCTGACAACAGGTAAATGGTGCTAAGTCAGCAAGGCAAATTGCAGGAACATGAAGCTCCAGGCTTTCTTTTCATGTCGGCTGGCTGCAACATCCTCTTTTTCTAGTGGTCCTCTTTCATAGCAAAATTTAAGGTCTTGGAAGATCATTTTAAATGTCCTGTTGATAGCTGTGATTAGTAGCATAATATTCAGAAAAGTAAGAATTTTGTATACTCCTTTTTGAATTTTCAATACTTGCTTAAATTTGCATTTGCAATACTTGCTTAATCAATTATCTATATTAAAATTATCTTTATTAATACTATATATGACTGATATTATCTACAGAGTCCCCTGCTCAAATGCCCTGAGCCCCCTTCCAGAGTCTGCCTGAGCGTCTTCCTTGGAGTCAGATAGCCTCATCATAGTTCAGCTTCACCAATTATCAGATGGCAAGCGACTTACTTCTCAATATCCCTTTGACTGTAAAATATGGACAGTAAGAATCTCTGCTTCATAGGATTCTCAGGAAAACTAAACAAAATAATGGTTATAAAGCTCTAATAAGCATGTCTACCTGTGGTCAGAACTCAATAAATATTGTCTGTTTATGTTACCATTATTGCTAATTGTACCATTAAATTAAAAGGGAAATAAAAATTGCAAGAAGGTTGTACAGTTTTTTGATCTTAGAGAATCACAGGGCAGAAGAAGAACTAGAGCTTTTGACTGTAGACTCCTGCCAAAAAATTCCTAATAACTTCTCCGTTTGTATTGAAACCAGCCTCAATGCAAGACATTTCATGTTAAATGATAGTATATGTGTCCTCAAAATTATATTAAAAAAAAATCTCATTTTATGTTGCTTTTTTTTTTTTTTTAACCAAAAAAATGTTCTGGTTAACATCATGCTTTCAAGGCTTTTATGCCATAATTTTAAACTTAAATAATTTTAAAAAATTTTAAATAGTTTTAAATTTACAGAAAAGTTGCAAAGATACTACAGACAGTTCTGTATATCTCACACCATTTCCCCTATTGTTAACATCTTATATTACTTTGGTACATTTGTCACAATTAATGAATCAATACTGATATATTATTATTATGAACTAAATCCCATATTTTATTTATATTTCAATAGTTTTTCTTTAACAAATAGGGTTACCCAAGTTATCTATTTTTAATATATTATCATGCTAGTTATTGATTTATTATCCTTATGCTCTTGATGTTCCTAAGAAATTTTTTTGTAATTATTCCATAAACAAACACAAGCACCTTGTGAGCTTCTGTTACTTAGAGGAAACGCTAAAATCTATGTACAGGAAAATGTAAATATAGTGCAGTCTTGTTCCTACTTCTTAACTGAGTAACTGTTTGACTTCCTATCCTTAACCATCTCTTCCTTTTCTTCCTTCAAGTCTGCAGTTTCTCATCTGCAAGTTCTATCCTGCCCAGATTCTGGTACAAATATTACTATGGAAGTCTGTAAGAGTATGGGGTGTGAATGGGGTAAGAACATCTGGGATAATGCCTAGGAATCCCCACATTATTGACTTCTCTAGAATACCACTCCAAACCTTGGGCCAAGTTCTAGTGACGAAGCTTGTTCTGAGACTAAGTCTCAGTCCTAGTCTTCATTTATTGTCTCTGTCCTCTCCCATAATACGAACCTCTGAACTATTTGCAGTTTCCCCATACCTTTAGGCCTCTGAACATGTTGCTTTCTCTGCTGGAATTACCCACATTCCATCTTCAATATCAGATTAAAGTATTAGCTTCACCAGAGGGTGGGGGGAGAGGAGAGGTAGATGGGGAAAATAAAAATTAAAATAATTTCTTCAATTAAAAAATAAATAAATAAATACAAAAAAAGAGTATTAACTTTTTGGAAGTTGTTTTTGATCCTGTCTTTGTAGAGTTTTGTTAACTGATCCTTATATGAATTCTCATAGCATGCTATACTTATCTTTAGTCAGCATAGCATTTATCATATTTATTGCAATTTTCTTTTCATATACTGGACTGCCCATTATTCAGTGGTCTTTGTTCAAGACTATCCAGCACAGTGCCCAAGAATAAATACTCATCATCTTTTAAATTGAGATATAATTTACATATAACATTGTGTAAATTTAAGGTGTACAAAGTATTGATTTGATACATTTGTTTATTGCAATATGATTACCACCATAGCATTCTCCTTTCTCCCAACTCCTGATAACGACTATTTTACTTACTGTTTCTATGAGTTTGGCTTTTTTTTCTTTCAATAATTCTCTATTTCAGTTTTTATTTTATTTTATTTATTTTTTTAAATTAAAGTTATTGGTTAATAAAATTATATAGATTTCATGTGTACAATTCAATAATATATCATAGGTATATTGCATTGTGCGTTCACCACCCTAAGTTAAATCTCCTTCCGTCACCATATATTTGACCCCCTTGAACCTTATCTACCTCTTCCCTCCCTGCTTCCCTCTGGTTACCACTAATCCACTGTCTATGTCCATGAGTCTCTGTTAGTTTGTTGCTTTCAGTTTTATATCCCATATATGAGCGAAATCATATAGTTCTCAATTTTTTCTGTCTGATTTATTTCACTTAGTGTGATCATTTCAGGATCTACCCATGTTGTCACAATTGACAGTATTCCATCCTTTCTTACAGCTGACTAATATTCCATTGTATATATGTACCACATCATCTTTATTCAATCATCTATCGAAGGGCACTTTGGTTGTTTCCATGTCTTTACAAATAAATGTTTTGAAAATTCTGGGGTAAATACACAGATGAGAGATTATTGGGTAATATGGTAATTTTATTCTTAATTTTTTGTGGAACTTTCATACCATTTTCCAAAATAGCTATACCAATTTACATTCCCATCAGTAGTGTATGTGGGTTCCTTTATCCCCACAACCTCTCCAATACTTGTTAATACTTATCTTGTTGATGACTGCCATTCTAATAGGTGTGAAGTGGTATCGCATTGTGGTTTTGATTTGCATTTCCCTAATAGCTAGTGAAATAGAGCATGTTTTCATATGTCTGTTGGCCATTTATATGTCTTCTTGGGCGAAGTGTCTGCTCAGGTTCTCTGCCCATTTTTTAATAGGATTGTTCATTTTTGTTGTTGAGTTGTAGAGTTTTTATAATATATTTTGTTCTTTATCAATAATCATTTTATTTTATTTTATTTTTTAAATAAAAAAATTTTATTATGGTGACATTGGTTAACAAAATCCAGTTTCAGGTGTACAATTTAACAGTAATATACACATACATATATATGCACATACATATACATATACATACACATATATACAGCATTGTGTGAGATTTTTATGTATTTTAGATATTAGCCCTTTGTCAGAGGCATTGTTTGCAAATATCTTCTCCCATTCATTTGGTTGCCTCTTTGTTTTGTTGATGGTTTGTTTAGCTGTGCAGAAGCTTTTTAGTTTGATATAGTACCATTCACTTACTTTTGCTTTTACTTCCCTTGCCTTTGAGGTAAATTCATAAAATCCTCTCTGAATCCAAGGTTTATGAGTTTAGTCCCTACTTTTTTTTTTTTTCTATGAAAGTTATTGTTTCAGGTCTTATATTTAGGTTTTTGATCCATTTTGAGTTAATTTTGGTATATGGTGACAGCAGTCTAGTTTCACTTCTTTACATGTGGCTTTTCAATTTTCCCCAGCGCCATTTATTAAAATGCCTTTCTTTTCTTTATTGTATGTTTTTGCCTCCTTGCCAAAAATTATTTGCACATACATATGAAGGTTTATTTCTGGGCTCTCAATTCTGTTCCATTGGTCTGCATGTCTGTTTTTCTGCCAATACCATGCCATTTTGATTATTGTCGCATTGTAATATAATTTGAAGTCAGGCAGTGTGATACCTCCAACTTTGTTTTTTTTTTCCTCAGGATTGCTTTGACTATTTCAGGTCTTTTGTGATTCCATACAAACTTGATGATTTTTTGTTCTGTTTCTTTAAAAAATACCATTGAGATTTTGATGGGAATTGCACTAAATCTGTATTTGCTTTGGATAATATGGCCATTTTAATTACATTAATTTTTCCAATTCATAAACATTGAATATCTTTTCATTTCTTCATGTCTTCAATTTTTTTAAATAACGTCTTGTAGTTTTTTGTGTATAGGTCCTTCAGATGCTTTGTTAAGTTTATTCCTAGATATTTTATTCTTTTTGTTGCAAATGCAAAAGGAAACTTTTTTTTTCTTTTTTTTCTTCTGAAATTTCTTAGTTATTGTATAGGAATGCAATGGATTTTTGTATATTGATTTTGTATCCTGCAACTTTACTGTATTAGTTTTTTGTTTCTAATAGTTTTTTGGTAGAGTCTTTAGTTTTTTTTTTAATATAAAAAAATCATGTTGTCTCCTCTCTTCTACTCTCTTCTCTCCTCTTGTTTCTCTCTTTCCTAATCTTTTCCCAGAAATATTGCATAATCTAGTAGAGGAAATAGATTCATAAACATAATACAATATAACAAAGGCAGAAAATGCAGACATAGAAACATACGCTGCATACTATGAAGGGGTTACTATAAACTGAAAAACTGACCAAAGGTTAAGGGAGGAAAATTTTACATATTTTGGTCTTGAGCAATATTTTTAAAGACCAAATATTCAAATTTAAAGAATTTGAATACTTATTATCACCCCAGTATTATATTATTTTTACTGAAAGTAATATTTATTTTTTGCAACACATAAAATATATTAACTAAAGCGACTAAAAAGAATTTACATTTGAACTATAGAAATGAGGAAGTCAAGGAGATGTTCTATTATAAATTCTTAGTTAAAATTGTTTTAAGAGGATCTTTGGAAACATAGGGGAGTGAGAGACGCCTCCAGATCTCTCCCCTTGAAACAACAATAAGCTGAACATCTAAAACTCAACAAAAACACCCAAATTGCACATCAGCATGTCTGAGTGTGGAATCTGCACATAAGAGCTACCACAGGTCAGAACCCTGAGTGTCGGGCAGTGGACTGGGAGAAATAAAGAAGCTGCCTCTCGCAGCTGCTAGAGCTCCCTGCAAGAGGAGGGGGAGGGTAGAAGGTGCAACGAGTTCCCTGAACAGCCCTGCCTGAAATAATTTGTGGTTTGATGCACCCAGCGGCAGGACCCAGACATCAGGCAAAAAGCAGAGAAGCGGGACAGCAAAAAAAAAAAAAAAACAGTTGATTTTTGCCAGGCATGATTGCAAAACCAAGGCTGAGCCACAGTCCCCAACTCCCAACCCAGAGGGCCTCTTCCCCCAGGCCCTCCAGAACTGATCACCATGGATTCCCAGGGGAATCTGAGCAAATGCTACCAAAACTGTTGCAAACATTGACAGGGACTGAAACTGAGGGTAGCAAGTGTGATTAAATATCTATCAGGAAAAAAAAGTCATTACTAAGGCTCCATATAAAGCAGGGATTCAAGAGGCTTAGATGCTACCTACTGAAAACAAAAAGAAAAGTACCATCTTTGCAGCAGGCTAAAGAAAGACCTTTATATAAAAATCTTTCTGGAAAAAAAGCAGAATGCATTTGCATTAATGCCAAGGAGGAGAAATAGTCCATTAAACACCATGAACAACCAAGATGACAAGGCATCTCAGGAAGAAAGAGAAAAATCTCCAGAAAATAAGTTTACAGACATAGAAATATGTGACTTAAATGACAGAGAATTCAGGATGGTACTTCTGAAAAAAATTCAGCGAATTCCAAACAGAGTCATATCAACAATTTCAGGAACTGAAAAAACACTTAGATGAGCAGTACAAGGAGATTAAAATCTTCAAAAAGAATAGAATAGATCTTCTGGAAAAGAAGAACACACTGCAAGAGTTGAAAAATGAAATGGCAAGCTTGGAGAATAGAGCTGACCAAATGGAAAAAAGGATCAGTGATATTGAAGACAGAAATCTAGAAATAAATAAGAAGGAAGGAGAGAAACTGAAAAATGAAAAATAATGAAAGAGAAATACAAGAACTAGCTGATACCATCAGGAGAAGAAACATAAAAATAATGGGAATATTCAAAGCAGAGGAAAAGAAGAAGGGATTAGAAAGCATTTTCAGACATACAGTGGATGAGAATTTCTCGAATCTAAGGAATGAGCTGGAGCTTGGAATTAAGAAGCCAACAGAACACCCATTCATCTCAACCCCAAAAGACCTTCTCCAAGACACATTGTATTAAAGTTATCAAAAATCAATGACAAAGTCAGATTCTCAGGGCATCAGGGAAAATAAGATGGTAACTTATAAAGGAAAACCCATTAGATTACGGTCAGACTTCTCAGCACAAACCTTACAAGTCAGAAAGGAATGGAATCAAATATTTAAACTATTAAGTGAAAGCAACTACCAGCCTAGAATAATGTATCCAGCTAAGCTCTCCTTTAGATATGAAGGAGAAATTAACCTTTCCATACATACAAAAACAGGGAACTTTCCAATACGAGGCCTGCACTAGAAGAAATACTGAAAGGGGTCAAATCACCTAAAACAAAATGACAAAACAAAACAAAACAAAACAAAACAAAAAACCATAATTAAGAGTAAAGTGACTATCAGGCAAATAGAAGCAGAGGAGCACAACCCTTACTAAGAACAGGGCATTATAAGCTTAAATAATAATAAGAGAATTGTTATAACAAGATAGTAATGAACATTCAGCATACATAGGAACAAATTGAGATAACAATGACTGAAAAGGGGGTATTCAAAGATTCAAATTGGCAAAGGAGAATGAAGATAAGTCACGCATGGAAGAAAATGGACAACTGTATACATATTCATAATAGTAACCACACACCAAAGATTCAGAACCATTGTATATAACATAAAACAAGAAGGATCAGATGGAAAACCCGCAAAAGCCAACCAAAATAAAGAAAACAGAAACGTAAGGACAAGGAAGCAATAGAAACAACAAGTTTCCAGAAAGCAAAAGATAAAATGGCTATAAGAAGATCTCATATTTTGATAATCACCCTAAATGTAAATGGGTTGAACTCACCAATAAAAAGGCACAGAGTTGCAGAATGGATCAAAAAACAAAACCCAACCATATGCTGCCTCCAGAAGACACATCTCATTTCCAAAGACAAATATAAACTCAAAGTGAAAGAGTGGAAAATGATGTTTCAAGCAAATGGCATTCAGAGAAGAGCAAGAGTAGTGGTACTAATATCAGATGAAATAGACTTCAAAATTTAAAAAGTAAGGAAAGATACTGAGGGACACTTCATAATGAGAAAGGGACTCATGCACCAAGAAGACATAACACTTATTAATATCTATGCTCCCAATCAGGGAGATCCGAAATAGATAAAGCAATTACTAACAGAACTAAAGGGAGAAACAAATCAAAGCACCCTAGTAGTAGGGGACCTAAATACCCTACTGTCAGATATGAACAGATCATCCAAACAGAAAATGAATAAAGAAATAACATTTTTAAATGACACATTAGATCAACCAAATTCCAAAATAGCTGCTTATATATTCTTCTCTAGTGCACATGGAACATTCTCAAGGATTGATCACATATTGGGACACAGAGCTAGCCTCAACAAATACAAGAGGTTTGAAATCACATAAACTATATTCTTTGATCATAATGCTTCACAACTAGAGATCAACTGTAAAAAAGAAAATGGGAAGAGCCACAAGTACATGGAGATTAAACAACTTGCTACTGAAGAATAACTGGGTCAGAGAAAAAACAAAAAGAGAGATCAAGAGATACATAGAAACGAATGATGATAGTACAACATATAAAAACTTTTGGGACATGGCAAAAGTGCTCATAAGAGGAAAGTTCATATCATTACAGGCCTATCTACAAAAACAAGAATGAGAAAGAAATCATCAAAATTAGAGCAGAAATAAAAAAAAAAAAAAAGAAAGAAAGAAAGAAAAAATAAACACAACAAAGAGCTGGTTATTTGAGAAGGATAATAAGATTGAAAAACTCCTGGCTAGACACACTAAAGAAAAAAGAGAAAGGACACAAATAAACAAAATCAGGGATGAAAGAGGGGAAATTATGACAGACACTGCAGAAATATAAAGGATCATACTAGAGTACTATGAAAAAGTATATAACACCAAATTCAATAACCTAGAAGAAATGGACCAGTACTTAGAAAAATACAAGCTTCCTAGGCTGAATCAAGAAGAACTGGAAAATCTAAATAGATCTATCAGATGAGCAGCAGTATGGAAATTGAAACAATCATCAAAAACCTACCAAAAGTAAAAGTCCAGGACGAGATGGCTTCACCAGTGAATTCTACCAAACATTCAGATTTAATACCTATTCTCCTCAAACTCTTCCAAAAAATCTTAGAGGAGGTAATACTTCTCCACTCATTTTATGAGGCCATTATTACTCTGATACCAAAACCTGGTAAGGATAACACAAAAAAAGAAAACTACAGAACTATATCTCTCATGAACACAGATGCAAAAATTCTAAATAATACAGCAATCTATTAAACAGATTATACACCACGATCTAGTGGGCTTCATCCCAGGGGCACAGGGATAGTTCAACATATGCAAATCGATTAAAGTGATATACCACATAAATAAATTAAAAATTAAGAATCATATGATCATATCAATAGATTCAGAAAAAGTCTTTAACATGATCAAAACACTGAACAAAATCTGTACAAAAGGATTTCCTTAATATAATAAAGGCCATCTATAACAAACCCTCAGCCAACATTATACTTAATGGTGAAAAACTAAAAACCTTCCCTCTAAGATCAGGAACAAGGCAAGGCTGTCCACTATCACCACTGTTATTCAGTATAACATTGGAGGTCCTAGCGAGTGCAATCAGGCAAGAGAAAGATATAAAAGGCATCCAAATAGGAAATGAAGAAGTCAAACTGTCACTATCTGCAGATGACATGATTCTCTACATAGAAAACCCTAAAGACTCCACAAGAACACTACTAGAAACAATAAGCAAATACAATAAAGTCTCTGGATACAAAATCAGCGTTCAGAAATCCATAGCGTTCCTATATCCTAATAATGATATGTCAGAAACTGAACTGGGGAAAAAAATTCCTTTTGCAATTGCAACAAAAAGAATAAATTACCTAGGAATAAATCTAATGAAACATGTAAAAAACCTATATAATGAAAACTACCATATCCTATTAAAAGAAATCAAAGAAGATACAAAGAAATAGAATGATTTTCCATGTTCTTGGATTGGAAGAATCGACATAGTTAAAATGATCATATTTCCTAAAGCATTATACAGATTTAATGCAATCCTCATCAAAATCCTATTGGCATTTTTTAAATAAATGGAACAAAAAAATCAGATTTGTTTAGAAGCACAAAGACCCAGAATTGCCAAGGCCATCCTGAGGGAAAAAAAAAATGAGGCTGGAGGCACCACTCTGCCCGACTTCAAATGATACTACAAAGTGACAGTAATCAAAACGGCATGGTATTGGCAGCAAAACAGACACATGGACCAGTGGAACAGAATCAAGAGTCCAGAAATGAACCCACATTTATATGGGCAAAAATTTTTGACAAACAAACCCAAAACATACAGTGGAAAAGAGAAAACCTCTTCAATAAATGGTGCTAGGAAAACTGGAAAGCCACATGCAAAACAATGAATTTAGACTATTGTCTATTGCCACACACCAAAATTAACCCAGAATGCATCAAGGACCTGAATATAAGACCTGAACAATAAAACGCATAGAAGAAAACATAGGAGCTAAACTCAAGGACCTTGGACTTAGAAAGGATTTTATAAATTTGACCTCAAAAGCAAGGGAAATAAAAGCTAAAATAAATGAATGGAACTCCATTCAACTAAAAAGCTTCTGCTCAGCAAAAGAAATCAACAAGATAAAGAGACAACCATCTGAATGGAAAAATATATTTGCAAGCAACACCTCCAGTAAAGGCCTAATATCCAAAATATACAAAGATCTCAGACAATTTAATAATGAAGAAAACCAAATGATCCAATCAAAAAATGGGCAGAGGATCTGAATAGACACTTCTCCCTAGAGGACATACAAATGGCCAACAAGTATTAGAAAGATATTCAACATCGTTAGCTATTAAGGAAATGCAAATCAAAACCAACATGAAATACCATCTCACACCTGTTGGAATAGCTATAATCAACAGGACATGTAATAACAAATGCTGAAGAGGATACGGAGAAAAAGGAACTCTCATACACTGCTGGTGAGACTACAAATTGGTACAGTCACTATAGAAAACAGTATGAAAGTTCCTCAAAAAACTAAGAATTGTTCTACCATATGATCCAGCAATCCTTCTACTGGATATTTACCCCCAAAAGTTGAAAACCCATATCAAAAAAGGTATTTGCACACTGATGTTCAGAGCAGCATTATTCACACTGGCCAGGACATGGAAGCAATTGAAGTGTCCTACGATAGATGATTGGCTAAAGAAGCTGTGGTACACATATACAATGGAATATTTTTCAGGCATAAGAAGAGATGAAATACTGCCATTTGCGACAGCATGGATGGACCTTGCAATAATCATGCTATGCAAAAGAAGTCAGAAAAAGTTGAAAATCACATGCTATCACTTATATGTGGGATATAAACCTAAAATCAACAATTGAACAGGACAAACAAATAGAGACTCATGGATATGGACTATAGACTACTGGTTACCAGAGGGTAGGGGATGGGGAGGAGGGTGCAGGTAGAGGGGTAAATGGGGTCAAATATAGGGGAGTAGGGGGAGGGGGAAGTTGGTAAAGGGGATCGAATAAATGGTAGCTGAAAGAAACTGAACTTTGAGTGGTAAACGCACAATAGAATATACAGATGTCAAATTATAATGTACACCTGAAAATTATATAATTGTATTAACCAATGTTACCCCAATAAACGTAAGAATAAAATAAAATAAAAAATCACACCAAAAATAATTGTTTTAAATTTTTTAAAAAGAAAAAATGGATTAAGCACTTCTTTGTGTGTTCTTAGTAAAGTTGGATAGTAGCTGGATATTCTTAATTCTTCAGAAAAAAGTTTTTATTCTGAGGATCTTTTTAGGTCTTTTTTCATGACATATCTTTCAGTAATTCTGCCATGATTATTTTCATCAAAACTTATTTTCTGTATACCTTAAGCATTCCTGTATATATTTTATAAAATGGTATCAGACACTTAATTTTTTTCTGTCACAGAGCTGGATACACAGTCAATACTTATGACAGAATCTGTGGTTGTACCCATTGTTCCTTTTTTCCTTAATAACAGAGACTTGATGTTGTTTAAGTGATCATGCTAAAATATTGCATTTACCAGTCCATCATTTGCAGCTGAGAGTGGATAATTTGGTGTTAACAGTAGCTGGTGATTGGGACTTTAAAATGGTTTCTCTGCCCATCAGCTGTTCCATACATTATCACCATTTTGTTGCATTTCCTTATACTTATTTTGTATATTGCCTTTTCTCTATAAAAAACATTCTATTATATACTTAATTTTTAAAAATTAATAAATGCACTGAAATTATATATAAAATGGTAGATTGCATTAGTTTTTCTTTTTCCTCCAAATAAAATAATAATGATAATAATAGTAATGATAACATCAATGGGGGAAAACATTTAGATTCACAAGAACAAAAGAACAGGACAGAAGTTAAATGCAGACAAAAGATTCCAACAAATGTTGGGAAAAGAGAAGACAAAAGTGTGGTAATTGTTGGCAAAGTAGAAAAGGCTACCTCTAAAGTACCAACAGAGAGCAATAATGAAGAGAAATACACAGATTTATCTCCCAGCACCCCTGACATGCTTGAGATGCCAGGACACCAGGTAAGGGAGATAATGTGGTTCATGGCTGGTAATAGGGAGATTAAAGAGAAATGAATGGTTCAATCTTGCATCTTTTCTTTTCACCTCTCACTCCCAGGTGTCACTCAGGCGTACCCTCACAAACAGAATATTGGCATCTTTGCATTAAGAAATTGAATGATATTAGAGAAAAATCTTTCTCTAATTCTACCTTCACAGGACAGGTCTATTTCTGAGATCACAGATAGAGTGCCTATCCTTCTATTGGAACCTAACCAGAAGGTTTCTTTCTTAGAAGATCTTTGGAAAAGAAAGAGATTTCCCAGGTTCTCTGACCCAGGGAAACTGCCATAAATTCTTCACTTGGTCTCCATCTCCTGAAGCAGTTCTAGGGCATGCCATGTGCTAAAATCTACATAATTTTTTTTAAAAGTAATTCAGCATTATTTTCTTATTAAAAAATGTTTATTCTCACTTTCATGAGAATAATATTTTTATTATCATAATTATAATTTCTGCCCCTAATATGCACCAGATTCTGTTTTAGGCATGTGACATATGTTTTCTCAATTTTATTTCATAACAACTCTACATGCTCTTGGCATCTCTAGTTCCCATATAAGAAAAATTAAGTTCCAAAAGGCAGGAACTTCCCCAAGCAAATGGAGTTAGGAAGCCTTCTAAATGATAAAGCAGTTGTAAAGAGGCTCAGATTTTTCTATTTTTGTGATAATCAGTGGATTTATAACTTGACATTTTCATTATTTGTGTATCTCTATGTGCATTTAATAAAAATTTGGAGGAAACTGAACTGAAGTTTTTCAACCATTTAAAACTGAATATAGTTTAACTTTTTGAAAATTTTTGTGTTTAATCAAACTCTCTAAAAATACATATTTGTTTTGACTTGACCTTTGAGGCCATTCAAAACAAATTACAACTCCAGTTCTCCAGTTTAAGTTCTGAGTCTTTTCATCTTCATCTTAAACACAAGACTTCAGCAGTTTGTGAAAGAATACCTAAGACTTCCATGGATCACTGAGAATGCAATATTTTTAAAATTAAAAGATAATTCTCATCCTCACTTCATAAACATCAAGTATGGCCACTGAGAGTATAATATGGAGATAATTTTAGAGGGATAAATTTCTAAAAGATATGAGATGGAGATCAGACTGAGAATAAAATTGAGAGGGACCTAATTTTATTTATCATAGAATATTTCTAGATGAGAGATACAGACAAGTATTTGTAGATTCATAGATGGAAGAGTAATTATAAGTTGATTTAGAAAAATAAAGGCTGTTTCTTGTTCATCATTGTATGCCTGTGCCTAGAACAGTGTCTAACATGTAGTAATCATTAAGCACATATAGAAGACATTGAATAAAAGTTAGAAATATTACGGAGTTATTACTTAAGGCCTCCATTATAAACATGTGTAAACTGTTTAAGCAATTTATGTAGTATTAATATTGAACTTGGACAGATATCCATTTTCCTAAGAATCTAACATCTTTAAGTGACACAGTCCTTTGTAATAATAGAATTGTAAATGTACATCATACTTTAGAGGGCCTATCACACATCATAATATTTTCCACTCATAATCCAAGGAAATTAGCCATTTTCCTTTCTTGTTCTGGGCAATTTAAATCTTTGGGTGAAGAACACATCAACTTTTAAATTATTCCCTCAGAGTTTTGATTCTTAGCTGGCTGGACCTGGCCTCCAGAGAAATGATATTCTTAGTCACAACCCGTGATGCTAGTTAGCTCACTGTTACATCAGGGAAGGAACTCCTATATACCAAAATATAGAAGACAAAGTTTTCTGTGTGGATGGGGGTCAAAGCGCCTTCTACTCCCTCTATTGTTCCTGACTACACCAAGATGGGCACAGTAATTGGTAGGTGGAAGAATGGTATTATAATATTTACATCAACCACTCTATTTTTGTGACAATGGGATGGGTAAAATGATGGGAATGACTATGTAAAATACTAAGAAAATAGTAATAAGAAGCAGAGTCTCCAGTAAGGAAAGATGTGAGAAAAACATGGTGATCGTATAGAGCAGATCTTAACCATGGAGTTGATAAACAAACTATTCTTTTGCTTGATCCCCATAACTAAAGCATTTAAACCCAAGGCTGGGAAAGGCACCGAGAAGATATCTTGGTCATCTCATACTTACAGAATGAAATTGTGTAAATCTTATTCTTAAACAATCTCGAACAGAGAAGTTTGTTTTGATTTATGGGTCTTCAGAGAGTGCCAAATCATTAACATAACCTAAAATTTTAAATCTGTCACTCCTGAAATGAAGTCAGGAAAACTCTGACTTATGATAGTTCTTCAGGATGGTCACTGTGAAGAAGATGGGAGAGATAAAGCCTGAGATGTTTCATTTTGAAGAGATTGGTGTTGGTAGTAGCAACAATTTTGGCAGTGAATAAGAAAAAAAAGAAACTTTAAAGCAAAGAGACTCTTGTTTGAAATTAATGTGGGTAGAATAGGTATTTTAAAAAGAGGATTCCAGGAAACCAAATCAGGAATCATGAAGTAGAGTCACAAAACAGCAAATGAGTTATAAAACAATTAGATTTGGAAGTCATTGACAATTTTTTTCTACAAAGTCATTAATTTATTTATTCACATAAAAATTCATTTTTTATTGCATTTATTTATTTTAATTAGTTTCAAGTATACAGTACATTGGTTAGACATTTATATAGTTTATAAAATGATCCCCCTAGTTGCTCCTTCTCTCCTCTGGTTTTCCACCCAGCCAATATACTAATGCTAACTGCATTCTCTATGCTATGCTCCCTATCCCCATGACCATACATGAACTACTAATTTGTATTCCTTTAACCCTTCACCCCATTTTCCCAGCCCCCCAGCCTACCCTCCCCTCTGTCCGTCACCAAACTGTCCACTATTTTGTGAGTCTGTTTTTGATTAGTTTGTTATTTTTGTTCCTTATTTTTATAAAAATTCATTCAATCAATTATTCATTCATTCAATAAACACACATTAAGAATGCTAGTGCCTGTAGCTATCTTAGGCTCTAGATAGTTATATAAATGAGATATGCTTTATGACCTCAAGGGGCTTAGAGTTTCTGTTATATTTTGGCCAAAACATAAACTGAAAAATTACAATGCAATGAGTAAAGTTTTTATTGGATGTGTGACCAGAGTACTACTATGAGAGCCCAACTTTCTATGGTACTTTTTAGAAATTATTCTTGCAAAATTTCAGGCATATTGAAAAAAAGGCCTTTTGAGAGTAGCTGTAGGATTAATAATAGTGATTTATTAATAGTCACATAGGACTGCAGTTTTGAGAAGATGAGAGGAGATGGAAGTGTTTAGAAGTCAGATGTTCTTGTACTCTTCTCTGAGCTATTTCTTAGACTTAGTCTTCCAGACCCAAGGATAGTAATGGGATAAAGTGGAGATAAAGAAGTATAAATAGATATTAAAGGGTAATATTGTGGAAATCATATATTAGGATGATAGTTTCTCTATTAAATCTGTTACTTTGAAAGGGAAAATAACAACAACAACAATAATAATAATTTAAGTGTGAGTATATACCAGGTATTTTTCTGAGCTTTACATGCATTATAAGCTGATGAATACTTACAATAATATCTATGAGGTAGGTATTATTATTACCTTCATTGCCTTGATGAGGCACATTAAAGCAGAGAGAAGCAAGTGAGTTGCTAAAGGTCACACAGCTAGTAAGAAGTCAGCTGTGTTAGAACAAAGGCACTCACACTTTATATCAAGCCCATTATAAGAGAAATGCTCAACCAACAATTGATCCTCAAAACACTCGCATATTGAGATAAGCCCTTCTCTGATCCTAATGCTTTCTTCTTGCCTAATTTACTGTGGGCAAAATATATATAAGAAATCAAGATAATTACCATATCTTGATATTTTCTGTTGTTGGTATATTTGTAAGACTCAAGGTCCCTGGTCTCCACGTATCCATTTATCTGGTGAAGATATTTTTGTATACTACCTCCTCACTATACAGGATAAGATAGGTGAGCTTGAAATATTAAGAATAGAAAAAAATCAATTCAAGTTATTTCTTTTATGTGTTGTATATATCCACAATGGTGATTGTATTACTGTGCGTCCACATTGTCACCCATATTGTTCTTAATTTATCCTTCTGGGACCTTTACTGTAAATCCACTTTTATTTTCATAGAATCCTAGAATTATAGAGCTAGCAAAATTTCTAGTTAAAATCCTTATGTTTTTAGGAAGAAAAAGCTGTAGAGGAAGGTTGAATGGTTTTCCCAACATCACATAGATTTTGGTGGCTGAGCTATGATAAGAATCCAAGTCTTTCAAATGCTTGCTCAGTGCTCTGGATAGCTGCCTCCCAATCTGGAATATAAGTCAGATAAGTGTTCCACACTTTCTAAAATTCAATTCTTAGTGAAGATTTTGGAGAAATTTAAAAAATACATTATGTGTGTGTATATGCAACATTCATAGAGTTGTAAAGATAAAACAAAAGCCTTCAAATAATAACTTTGTTTATATGATTATTTATCCTACTATTAGAAAAATATCTTCTTTGAATGTTGTGCTCTAACATGGACCTTAATGAGGTAGAATATTCTCTATAAATAAACTTCATAAATCTCTATTTTTATATATTTAGTACCTTCTTGTACATAACCTTCACACTCCCTGCCCCATCTGACCTCAGTCTTCATTTCTCAGTGCTTCATTTGCTTTTCCCCATATCTTAGCAGAGCTAAACCTCTACTGCTTTCACCATATTCCCATGATCAGCAGGTTTGAAAGTCTAAAGCACCTTCTCTGGGGAAGAGTTTTCAATAAACCATCACTTGAATCTGCTTATAAACACTTTCCTTTATTTATTTTATAAAACTTTTTTTTTTTGCTTTTTCATTTAAATAAATATCTCACTGGTGGCAATGTAACCAAGAAACATGGGCTGTTTTCATCCTCAGAAGAAATATAGGACTAATAACTTCTTTTACAGTTTTCTCCCACTTCATCAATACAACTTCTTTCCTTCCATTTTTCTAGTCTCCCAGTTTCAGCTTAATCCTTCTACCCGATGTTATTGTGTGATGTCTAAAAATATTTCTTTCAGTTGTGAGGTTTGTTTGTTTGTTTGGTTAGTTGGTTCTCAAGAAGGGCTAGGATGAGTGACTTTTACCCTGGGAGAAACTGGCTTCTTCATTCACATCTTCATCTAAGGAAAGAGAATGGACAATGGTTATATATGATAGCTAATTTTTTTTAAAGCCTCTTATGTGAGTGTAACCCAGTATTTCGTGAGTCATTTAATTTTTCACTATTTCAGAATCTATGTGGTAGCCTCCTTATCTCTCAAATTAGCAAGGTAAATATTCTCCACGTGGTTACTGAGAGCTTGGCTAGATACATGGATGAACATTGCATTGTTAGTAAGAAAGAATTTCTGCACAGATTCTTGTTTTTCTCCAAAGAGTTTGTTCCCTTGAGGAAAGTTCGTAGTTCGCTCATCTATAGGGAGGGCCTCTGTACTCCTAGGTATCTCCGTAGTCATCCTCTAGATACTACATCCCTGTAGATTAAGTACAGGATGGGGATTCACTAGATGTTGTTAAAGAAGAGCAGGGTATTTTAGAATTCACATTCAAATAAGATAATGCAGTGCTTTGTTTTTTTTCTTTGTCTATCTTATTTCACTTAGCATGACACTCTCCAGGTTCATCCATGTTGTTGCAAATAGAAGGATCTCTTTTTATAAAGGCTGAATTATATATCATATTTTTTTTATCCATTTAAAAGTAGAATGATGGTTACCAGGGATAGGGAGGTGGGAGAAATAGTGATATGTTGGTCAAAAGGTACACATTGCAGTTATGTAGGATAAATGAATAATAAGTCTAGAGATTCACTATACAGAATCATGACCATAGTTAATACTGTATTGAAAACTGAAAATTTGCTATGAGAAGAAACTTCAGGTGCTCTCATCACATTAAAAGTGATAACTATGTGAAGAGATGATATGTTAATTAGCTTGACATAGTACTCATTTCACTACGTATATGTATATCAAATTATCGTGTTGTACACCTTACATATATGTAATTTTTATTTTTAAAAAACAGTGAAAAAATGAGGAGCAGTCCTGAATCCAGAAACTTGGAAGGTATAGGTGGATGAATGCAGGATGAAGTAAAACCCTCTTGACCAACTGATACAGCTGCCCTAAGAGTAAACACTGATTTGGAACAGCTATCTCTTTCTAAATGGTAGTGTGGAAAGAAATACTCTATCTCAGTCTCCATGGACGGCTTATCACCTAAAGTTTCCTCACAAATGCAATTTCTTGTTCTAGATTTTATTGGCACAATCCCAAGCTTTTCTTAGAATGTAACAGAGCATTCCTAAATATTTATGAGATTCAGTCAAATTAAGAACCTAGAATATGCTGGTTGAACCTCATTTGAGACACAGAAGATATAAAGATAATTTTTTTTAAATTTGCCCTATGGTGTTCAGATTCCAGCTGACTTTGGTAGTGTAACAATAACAACATACAACCAACATTAAATTCTGCCAATGTGTCACTGAAATATTTTCTAAACAAACAATTCTTTCTCCAAATAGCTGTTGATATATCTTTAGTTTAAGCCACTTCACCCCAAAACCTATAATCTCATTTCAATTTCTTTGCATAACAACCAGAGTGACATTTTAAAATTGCAAGTCTTGTTAAGCTAGTTTCTAGATTTTTTTTTTCAAAAATATATTGGAAGCTGTTAAAATCCAATTTTCTTTTTGTAGACTATATTCCTGGGTCTTTGACTATCTCTTTATTTTGTTCTTGTGCCTCAGTCAGTTTCAGGTCTTCTTCATTTCCTAGAAACTCTTCCCTGCCATGAGGCTTTTGTATTTGCTGTTCTCTATTCCCAAAATGCTGTTTCTAAGTTGGCTAGATTACAAGAAATACTTACATTGGTGTGGCAGTTTTTATATTACTTAAAAGAGGAAGGATATTTGGTAGCATAAATGATTATTTCATTTTTATTTGAGGGTTTTATTCTATCTAGTGGTGTTAGGTTTAATACCAGGTTTTAAGCAAAATTTTAGCAATGATCTTATTGCTAAATTGTCACCTTGTCACCTTGAAATAGCAGACTGCATCAACTTGGGTGGCAAGCAAATCCATTTCTCGGATCTTCTTCCTGCCTTCCTGAAGCAGCAAATAAAACCCATGGTCAATGGAATAATGGGATCTGGTCACAGTCAGAAGAATTTTCAAATAGGGCCATGTATTGTTGTATGTTGTGGCTGCTTAAGTACCAAGAATTAAGCTGTGTAGGCTTTGGTTAAGAAAAAGAGTCCACTCATTATGCATGAAGCCCTGGATCTTCCTGATAGATTAAAACTAAAATACTGCCAGATATGCATACCGGATGTTAGACTAGAAGCCTGTTTCTAAGTTGGCTAGATTTCTCAACAATAACAAAACAATCTAGAAAGTACAGGCTGAGTCTCTTACTACAAGTCTAAAATATGGCTAAACTCAGAAGTTACTGCATATATTGCTTACCCAGGTAGATGTTTGGGGGAAGGATTAGTGCATTGCTGAATTGCATAAAAAAAAAATTAATGACATTAACAAGTTCAGATTTGGGTTACAGATGTTACACATTTCATATGGTTTTGATGCTTCTAATTTTCAAGTCATCACTTACTCTTATTCTATCTTGGTTTATCAGACATAAAATGGGGCAACCAAAAGTATCCTCATGCAACCTCTTAATGACAGAGAACATCTGATGATTTTGAAAGCAGTACCATAACTCTAGTTAAATGCTATTTGGAATAATTATAATTTCTTTATTTTTTTCATAGCCATATTATTTAAAAAGTGAAGAAATGGAACCTGCAAATTATACACGGGTGACAGAGTTTGTTCTCACTGGCCTATCCCAGACTCGGGAGGTGCAGCTAATCCTATTCGTTATATTTCTATCCTTCTATTTGTTCATTCTTCCAGGAAATGTTCTTATTATTTGCACCATTAGGCTTGACCCCCATCTGACCTCACCCATGTATTTCCTGTTGGCTAATCTGGCCTTCCTTGACATTTGGTATTCCTCTATCACAGCCCCTAAAATGCTTGTAGACTTCTTTGCGGAAAGGAAGATAATTTCCTTTGGTGGGTGCATTGCACAGCTCTTCTTCTTGCACTTCGTTGGAGCCTCGGAGATGTTCCTGCTCACAGTAATGGCCTTTGACCGCTATGCTGCTATTTGCCGCCCCCTCCACTATGCTACCATCATGAATCGACGTCTCTGCTGTATTTTGGTTGCTGTCTCCTGGATAGGGGGCTTCATTCATTCTATAATACAGGTGGCTCTCATTGTTCGACTTCCCTTCTGTGGGCCCAATGAGTTAGATAATTACTTCTGTGACATCACGCAGGTTGTTCGGATTGCCTGTGCCAACACCTTCCCGGAGGAGTTAGTGATGATCTTTAGCAGTGGTCTGATCTCTGTGGTGTGTTTCATTGCTCTCCTAATGTCCTATGTCTTCCTCCTGGCCATGCTCAGGAAACACTCAGGCTCAGGTGAGAGTACCAGCCGGGCCATGTCCACCTGCTACTCCCACATCACCATTGTGGTACTAATGTTTGGGCCATCCATCTACATTTATGCCCGCCCATTTGACTCCTTTTCCCTAGATAAAGTGGTGTCTGTGTTCCATACTGTGATATTCCCTTTACTTAATCCCATCATTTACACATTGCGAAACAAGGAAGTGAAGATAGCCATGAGGAAGTTGGTCAACAGATATATTTTATGTAAAGAGAAGTAAAAGATAAATGGCATATTCTATAGTCCCTCTGAGGGCCATTATCCTAAAGTAGGAATAACTTGCAGTGGTAATAATGCTGCTTTCACTACCTTCTTTCATCTGAGTTCTTAAAATCCCACTAGGCTTTTTCTCTATTTGACGAAAAAACAAAGAAATAAAGATGGAAATAAATTTACTCACACTCTCCTTAAAATTTCTGCCAAATCACTATTAGAATTTACAATATAATAACGGTCTACTAAAATACACATTTTTAGTAATTGTTTATTGGGTGACTTTTCTGGAGAGTCTTTGATTGTAAGGTGAATGTGTGTTGAGAAATAATAAAATAAGACCTGGGAAACATGTCAACTATGAATATGAAGAAGCAATTGTCTTACGTATGAATATTAGTTACTTTAAGTGACCAAATTAAATATTGTTGTCATCTTTCAATCTTAGCCCAGTGGATTGGTGTTTGGTAAACCATCTTCCTGAGACTGTGAAAATTGGTTATTTTGTCCTTTAACTCTTTCTCTTGCCAGAGTTGAAAATGGAAACTGAAGATTCATTTATATAGGCTATTTTAACTGATATTTCAGATGGTTGCCACTCAACAGTATGTCATCAATTGGAAACAAATGATTATGTCACATCTTGGAAACAAATTTTATGGATTCAGAGCATAGTTTGTTTATTATAAGAGACCCCTCCCTTTCCAGAAGAAGTTTCCAGTCAATCAGTAGTTTTTATAGCCAGTTCCTACTACTTATTTTCCAGAGTGAAAGCAGACTTGGAGGAAAGGGATTCTAGGTTGACTGGGATTGATTGACATCTAGCTGTGTGATTTTTATTTATTTTTTTCCCCTCTTTAATTTCTCCCCGCCCCCTCCACCCTGACTCATGAATGCTGCCATTTCCCTTTAAGAACTGGATCTCCGAAGATGGGGCATCTCCTCCCACACGCTCGTGGTGTACACCAGGGGCCTGGCACACCCGGGGTATGGCCCACGGCTCCACCTGGGGTGCTAACCTAGGACCTTCTGTATGTAAAGCAGACATGTTAACCACACTATGGAGCCACCCTAAGCTGTGTGATTTTTAAAAGACTGTTATCACCTTTGCCATTTTTGTGTGTTTTCTGTATTTGCTAATTTTGCCTCTTGTATTAAAATTAAATTAACAGAGTGCTGCTTTTGTTAGCATTATAATTCAGAATTCTTTCCCATTAAACTACTTTGTTAGAAGACACCTAGATATGTTGGTTCCCATAATCCTCTAGTGAATAATTTATTAGTGATCAGTTTACTATTCCCTGACACTGAGATCCTAATAGCTACTGACTGTATTTCAGAGTACAAAAGATAGATTAAAATATTTGAGTTCACACAAATTTATTTACTTAAATTAACTTTTCAGTTTCAAAATGGGGTGGGGGGGATGTCTATCTATCAAAGGTGAGAGAACTTATGTGCTTTGAGCTTTAATATTATATCTTATTTGTTAACATACTATGACTAGACTTTGAGGAAAGTAGATTTCTGTCAGCATCAGAAATGAATATATGTGAATGAATGATGAAAATAATACCAGGGTTACTTTTTATCTATATTCTATTAATTAATTGAGGAGGTAATTTGTGCCAGACCCTATGTACCTCAGGTAAATAGGATGGAATGACGGTACATAAAGTTTGTTCTTTGCTTTGGGAATTTTTCCTCATGATGACTCTCTTTCATCTTCAGTGTTACAGTGATTTCTCTTCCAAGAACCAAAAGACATTGATTGAAAATATGATTTTTGAATTTTTAGTTGATTTATCATTGCTTGAAATGAATAAAACAGTAGACTTCTCTAATATTTTACAACAGAGCATGAAAAAATATAACATACAAAAGATATGTATACACATAATAAAAATAATGACTTATGTTTCAAGATTTTGTTACCTTATTGTTTTTTCTCTGTATCTGAACCAGCCAGATTTGTATTCATTTTGTCACTTATTCTTCATTTAGCTAAGATTAGTATTCTTGGAAAAGAGACTACTGACTTAATATGCTCTTCAGACACCTGTATATTGCTACTACAGAAGAAAATTTGTCGAAAATACTGAAGCTAGTACTAAGAAGAAAAAAGTCAGAAACAGTAGTATAATGAATTGCTTAGTTAGAAATACTATCTAGAATTAATATTGATAGAGAAGTAGGGAATTTTTGGTGTACAGGTAAGCAGCAACCTAGCGTGATTTATGGAGGATGTGATCAGTATAAAGATTTTGATCAATAGTTCTTAACTGAGGTCAATTTCAGCATCTTGGGAACATTTAGCAATCTCTGGTGACATTTTTGGCAATCACAATTGGGAGATGTAATTGGCATCTTGTATATAGAAGCCAGGGATGCTAATAAACATCCTCCAGCTAGCCCCCAGAAATTATCTGCCACTAAATGTAAAGAGTGCCAAGATTTGAAATTCTGCCTTAGACAAGGAACAGGGATATTAGGCAGTCAAGTGTAGGATAAAATCATAATTAATCTCATATTCAATATTTGCATATGCACTGATGCCTCTAAACAACCCAGTACCCTCAATTATGTGGAAAGACTTCTTCACCCCATGGAACTCTTCACTATTTCCTCTGTTACTTCTAACTGTCTTTTAATCTTATTATTTTTTTTAATATTTCATTCTCTTCTATTTCTCCTTCCAAAACCACTTTTGCACTTTGATTTTCAATATCACCAATATTTGGATTGAGTAAGTCAGTATCTTTAGCTCCAGATAATGATTATACTTTCAATTACTCAGTGATGAAATAATTTGATTAGCTGTCAAAGAAAAAGATGGTGTAGAATATTGAGAATTTAAAAATCAAATGAAATTGAGAACCCAGAGAAATATATGATGAATAGAAATTAGCTTTTACTGTGAGGACTTGTGTTCTGTTTTCAAGGCTACAAGCGTTGGTGGTAGGAACAGAGATGCTTAGGAGACATAGCCCAGTTCACCCAAGGATATATTTTACAACAAGCTGAGGTCTCGAATGTATTCTCAGGGTAGTAGATTTTTAAAAACTCACCACCCAAAAGACTAAGAAGAGAAAAAGAATTATGAATTATAAGTGAGCTCACACATATTTTTTTCAGTTTGAATTTATACAATTAAGTACGCTGAATCACTGCTAGCTTATAGTTTTGTTCAGTTTCTGGTTCCAGAATTGTAATGACTCCTGACAAAAGAAAACACAAATATCCTTTATTCCAGGACTAAGTATTATACAGATAAACTTTGAAGAAATAAAAACTTACAGTCAAATATCAATGAACATAAAGAAAGCAAGGTTCTATGAGAGCCAGAAAACAAGAGAATGAATCAAAACCACAACAAAACTACAGAATATAAATTAAGCGTGTTTAGTATTTTTGGAGAAATAAAGAGTTGGAAATATGAATAAGAAGGACAGTATAAAAATGAACAGGGGAATATTAAGAAAAACAAAGAGAACTTCAGATTAAGGATAGAAATTCAATAGATGTATTTAATTGCAAATTAGACACACTCAGAAAGAAATAGTAACCTAGAACATAGAGCTTAGGAAATTATCAACAATGCAGGGCAGAGACAAAATAGGACAGAATGAATGAAAGAGAAGTTAAATGACATCGAGAACTGAATGAAAAGTTCTAATATATATATATATCTCATTATAGTTTCAAAAAGAGAAGATAGACAAAACTTGGCAGAGGCAATATTTGAAGAGATAATACTAAAAAATTTACAAAACTAATAAAAGACACAAATCTCCATACTCAGGAATCCCACCAAAATATTATTAGTAGGATAAATTTTTAAAAATGCACACATCATAATGGAACTGCAGATCAATAAAGACAACTGAGCAGATGTTGAAAGTATCCAAATAGAAAAGCAGAGATTACCCTTAAGGGAAAGATAGTTAGAATAATAGCAAAAAAAATGTAAACCAATGTTCAAAGAGAAAATAATCAACTCTGTGAAAATAAAATAAAACTTAGTCAGGAAAACAGAAACAAATTTTGCTACTAGAAGACAATGGACTAAGATTTTTCAAAGAGTATACTTGAAACAACAAGAAAGTGATTCCAGTTGGGAGGTTTGAGATGACAAAGAAGAATAGCAAGTATGTGGGTAAATCTAAATCAACATCTACTGTATTAATGAGCAACAACATAGTTCTGAAGTTTAGAAAAAGTAAGAACTAAAGTACATGAAAATAATATTTCTATAACTGGAAAAACAACAAATGTTAGCAAGGATATAGAGAAAAGGGAACACTCGTACACTGTTGGTGGAACTGCAAATTGGTACAGCCACTATGGAAAACAGTTTGGAGGTTCCTCAGAAAATTAAAAATAGAACTACCTTTAACCCAGCAATTGAGCTTCTGAGCATTTATCCAAAACACTAGTTGTAAAGATCTATGCACCTCTATGTTCACAGCACCACTATTCACAATAGCCAAAATATGGAAGCAACCTAATAGAAAATTGGATAAAGAAATTATAGTACATATATACAATGGAATATTATTCAGTAATTAAAAAAAATGAAATTCTACCATTTACAACAACATGGATGGACCTAGAGGGTATTATGTTGAATAAAATGTCAGAGAAAGATAAATGCCATATGATTTTCCTTATATATGGGATCTAAGGAACAAAATAAATGAACAAACTAAATGAAAACAGACTCACAGGTACAGAGAACAAACTCTGTACCTGTGAGTCTGGTGATTGCCAGAGGGGAGGAGTTTGGGGGACTGAGTGAAAAAGAATAGAGTTAGTGTTATTAGAGTTAAACGTACTGAAGTCTTTATGTTTTTCTAAAAGATGGTGAGAATATTGATTTACTTTTAACTTTGGTGATTATCAGTTTTGATAAGTAATGCAACAGGTATAACACCAAAATTTCATTAGTTTTATATATCGAAAGTTTATTTCTCTGTTATGCAAAGCCTATTGCAGGTTTGGGTGACTCTCCAGAACATTGGGGAAAAAAAGGTTAACATGAAAAATAGCAATAAATTAAAAAGAATATTACTTAAGTTAAATGAGTTAAGGTTCTTGTATAATTCTAGAGATGTGCTGTCCAATACAGTAGCTACATGTGACTTTTCAAATTTAAATTAATTAATTAAATTTAAAATTTATTTCCTCAGTTCATAGCAAATATCAAGTGCTCAATAGTCACATATGGCTGGTGGCTACCATGTTAGAAAGTTCATTTCTAAGATTTATATTTATATCTTATATAATAAAATTATTTGGGGAATTTTTAGGAAAATTTATTAGGTCCATATTATGAGCTACAATAAAATTAGTATATACCTTTCCTTTCCTTAACCCAGATGATAGTGATTAAAATTATTACCTTAATTTTACCTTTACACTGTTTCTCCTGCTTATACTTTAATTATTTAATTATAGCTTTAATAATATGTCCTCTTCCTCTAGTACATTAAATAGGAAAAGCAGATAAGTAGGAGTTTCCCAGTTAATGTATGTTTAAAACTAACTTCAGACTTGACAGCTTGGCTTAATATAAAATACTTGTATATTTTCTTTAAGTGCTTTGAAAATATTGCTCTACTTTAAAACAAAAAAACCTTTCTATGTTACTGTTGAAGGAGGTCTGGTATTAACCTGCAAAGGAAAAACCCTTAGAGGTAATATGTATATATATATTTTTTGGTATGGAGGTCCATAGAAATTTTTACCTTTAAAGTCCTATAGTTTTACTATGACATGTGTCAGAGTTGATGATTCTGGGACAATTTTTACTCAATAATTAGTTTATTTCAGGAAATACAGTACTTATAGTTTTAAATATTTTTTTCATAACCACTTTTATCTGATTTAGGGTAGCAAAGAAGATGAAGAAGAGTTAGAGGACTTCTACTACCTGGTTTCAAGGTTTATTATAAAGCTACAGTAACCAAGAGAGTACGATATTGATGTAAGAATAGACAAATAGACTGACTAATGGACCAAAATACTATTTACATGAGTCTGTGCAGAAACAGACTCACGTAAATGGCAAACTGATTTTTGTCAAAGATACTAATATAATTCACTGTGAAAGGAAAGTTTTAAAATATGGAAATATTTCCGTATGAAATATTTTCATATGGAAAATAATGAACTTGGGCCACTACCTCACTGTATACACAAAATTAATGTCAGTTGAAACAGTGGATTTAGTAGTTAGAAATATAAAGCTTCTAGAAGAAAACATAGAAGAATATGTTTTTTATGTATTTGGGATAAGCAATCTTTTCTTAAAGAGCACAAAAGAAGTTATAATTATAAAAAGTGATAAATTAACCTAAAATATTTTTAAAATACTATTTATTGAAATATACCATTATTAAATTAATAACCAAATCACATAGCGGGAAAGAAATTTGGAATCTCTTAATTTTTCTCTTTCCAAGTAAATAATAGGCCAAAGATTTGAAAATATACTTTAGAAAAGAAGATATGCAAATCATTGGTAAGCTCAGGGAAAAATGTACATTAATCAACTGGGAAATGGCCCAGGACATATGATCACATGTTCAGGCAGAGCACTGTTTTACCCTCTGCAGAACAGGCAAAAATTTGCCCTAGCAAATCTCAGAAGGAAAAGCAAAAGTGGTTTATCCAGTGTCCCCCAGGAGCATATATCCTTGATAGTATACACTTTGATGTAAATAATTTAGTTGCCCCAACACTTGTCAGTGCTGCCCAGACAGTGGATCAGAACTGTGAGAGCCTTTTGATAAAAGAGGTGGTTGGAGTATGGGCTCTAGATTGTTTGGTTTGTATATGAAAGGTACATTTGTAGATGAGTCATTCACTCTCCAGGAATTGGCTAGCCCTGGGAAGGGCAGTCTTTCCAGAGTTGATAAGTTCTCATAATATCAAATCATCAGAAATACAGAAAATAAAAAGGCATGATTAACATGCAATACCAAATGTTGGTAAGTAGGCAGAGTAACTTGAAGTGTCATATATTGCTGTTGGGAATTTAAAATAGTTCAATCGCTTTGGAAAACTGAATGGTAATTTCAGGTAGATGCAACCATACATCTATATTATGATCCAGTAATCCTACTCATAAGTGTTTAGCCAAGAGAAATAAAAACACATATTCACAAAATGACTTATATTAGAATGTTCATGGAAACCTTATTCACAGTCTAAGATTTGAAACAACCCAAATGCTCACAAAAGGGTTAAAATGTTAAAACCTTTGGATTATTTATATACAATAGAATATAATTCAATAATAAAAAGGAACAGTTGCAGATAATGCAACATGTGTGAAACTCAAAATCATAATGCCTTTAAAAAACAGATAAAGTAGAATACATGTCATATGATTCTATTTTTATAAAATCCAAGGAAAAGCAAAACTAATCTATGATGTTAGAAAGTGGTTGCTTATTATGGTAGTGGTTGTGGAGGACAATGACAAGGATGAAAAAGCAACTTTCTGGAGTGATGGAAATACTCTACTTCTTGTTTGCATGCATTTGACAGAAGTTAGCAAGTCCAGCACTTATCTGTGCATTTTAATGTATATAAATTATATTTTAAGAATATAACCAAGAATTTATTTTCATGCTTGCTTGCAAATACATATAATTTCTTGAAGGACACAACAGAAATTTATATTAACTTTTTGTCGTGAGGCGTGGAGAGGAATGGAAATTTGGAAGACTGCGATGGGAAGAAGAATTTTCATCGTACAATTTTTTTAAAGTTTTGAAACACATAAATATATCACTTATTTAAAAATAAATACATTTAAAAAACCAAATAGGTTTAAAGCAGAATATCTAATTTCCAAATCTTACTTTTGTAAATTATACAATCATTCACACGGTTATGCCGTTCAAAGTCCCAAGAGTTATTCTTGCTTCCTCACCTCTCATATCCAATCCATCAACAAGTCCTCTTGACTATTTCTCCAAAATTAATCTTTAGTATAAACTCTTTCCTCCATCTTCTGTTCTGTCTTGTAGCCTTACCTACCATTATGGCTTATTTATAGTACTTCAAATGCTCCCTACTTGTTGTCACCTTGCTTTTGTTCTTTGCTTTCTATACATCATTCTTTACTAGTAACCAGAATAATACTTTTAAAACAAAGTCAAGAACCATATGATTTCACTCATATGTGGGACATAAAACTGAAAGCAACAATGAACAAACAAGACAAACAAACAAACAAAAACTCATAGACACAGACATCAATATGGTAGTTACCAGAGGGAAAATGGGGAAGAGGAGAAGTAGAAGAGGGTAAAGGAGGTAAAATATATGGTGACAGAAGATTTAACTTTGAGTAGTGAACACACAATGCAATAGACGTATGATGTATACAGAATTGTACATTTGAAACATATAATTTTATTAACAAATGTCACCCCAATAAATTTAATTTTAAAAAACCAAGTAGATATAATAGGGATATGAAATACAAATTCCAAAAATAAAGTAGATGAAAAAATTTTTAAAGGTCAGATAATAGAACTCCTCTGCTTATAACATCTCAAATAGAATAAAAGCCATTGGTCTATATCTGGCCCTTCCTATCTATTTTGCCTTATACCTCTTTTTCCCCTTTGTCTACTATTATCTTACCACACTGGCATTTCTGCTTTTTTCTCCTCTTTTCTGTTTCTCAGTGCACCATCCCCTTCCTGCTTAATGGCCTTTTACCAGCTCTTTCTTCAGATCTTCTCATAGAGGACTTATTCTAGACATTCAGATCTCAGTTGAAATGGCACCTCAGAAAAGCTCTTCCTGTCCAGATCACCTAGAACAGCAGTCACTTCACCCATCTCTTTCTGGCATATCACTCTGTTATGTTTTTATCATAGCACTCATCATTATCAGATATTTTCTCTCTAGTGTATTTGTTTAGTGTCTGTCGCCATGCATTAGATTATAAAATCCCCCAGAACAGGAATCTTTTTTGAATAGTTCATTGCTGTATTCCTGACACTACAAAACAGCCTACTTCATAATTTTAATCTTTGAGATCGTCT
>NW_006431936.1:307740-310486 GCF_000325575.1 Pteropus alecto | reverse complement strand
CAGGAATAAGAAGTTTCCATTCCGAGGACTAGTTTAGATCATCAGGTTAATTTTAAGTATTGTGACAAACTTTAGGAAGCAAAGTCCCTGATTACATCTATAGCTATGAACAAAAATCACATTTCAAAAGTCTTCAGTGGCAATAAAGACTGTAACATAGTTCAAGGTGGAATTTTTCTTCCCATATTTCATTTTTTGAATAAGTGAACGCACAATGCAATATACATATGATATATTGAACTGCACACTTGAAAACCTATATAATTTTATTAGCCAATGTTACCCCAATAAACAATAAAATAAATAAATATATTTCTTTTATCAGATGAATTTATTCATATATATGGTTTTAAAGAATGTGCTTTTCTATGCCTGTCTTTTCATGTTTATTTCCTATTTTCTTAATACAGTCTGCATTTGTTCCTGTTCTTTAATTTCTTCTTCTTTATCTATATTTTTATAACTGTTTATCTCTCTCTCACCCTCTATTTTTCCCATTTTTCACTCCTACTTCTCTTTCTCTGAACTGGACATAAATTAGAAAAAAATATGTTTGATTATGCATTGTATGTATTTGAAAACTTTTGTGTCAGGTATTTTAATTTTTTAAATAGGAAATCTCTTTAAAATAAAATAAAATCTACTAAAATTAAAATTATGTCGCCTTCTACCATATGATTATTTGTTTTTGTTTAATAATATTTAACTAAAAGAGAAATTAGTTCCTTATCATTGCTTTAGCTGAGCATAGGAGACAATTATTCCTAAAGTGAAAAACAGCAAATACCAAGACCACAATAGTGTCTGTTTAGGAGGAATTGTCAGTCTTATGCAGTGCAGTTCTTTTTCCTCTGCAGAAGGTTATGCAAAGAAGTCTTCATGAGCATCACTTATTTTCTTTATGCCTATCTCTTTGTCACCAGAAATATGTTTAATCTATTTACCACCCACTTGACCACAGTATTACCTTTTTTGATATTTCAATGATTTCCTATCAATTACACTATTTTTTCTCTTTTTTGAATTGGAGTGTAAAATATAAAGTCTCCTCCTTTGGCTTTCACTCAGACCTAATAAACAGGCTTGCCATTCCATTATCTCTGTCACTGACAGAATGTTGATTTTAGAACCCACTAGTGACATGGTGTCTTTTTAACTGATAGGTATTTGTGTATTTGTACCTGTCTAACAGATCACTAGTCTAATTCTTTGATTATATCTTGTCGACATTCTAATAATTCCCATTGAAATTGTTCTATGGTATTGTTAGCTTTTAAATTCCCAAAGCACAGTCTCCATTGCCTCACAAATTGGTTGTATATTTCAATATGTAAGCAGCTCCTCTGTGAAAAGAGATATTTAAGAACAAAGGCAGGAAAAATCAGTAATTGTCTGTTCCATTAGGAGGTCATGTCTAATGTGTGAGAGTAGTGTTAGACTGATAGAGAGGTAAACGTTTTATCATTCATCATATTCATAAAGAACGAAAAGGAGAAATAAATGATAACATCTTACAACTCCTCAGGTGGGACATCTGCTGTCTTAGAATGCAATAGTCAGAATTATGGTAGAAATAGACTAATACACGAGGTTTGAATTCAATAACGTAGCAGCACCTTTTATCTGTTCTCAGTGTTATACCTCTAGTTATTTCTGATATTTAGAATTACTTTATTGGGAATATATAAAGCCTTTATTAAAATACTGATGGTCTTGGAGATGTTAATATTTGGTCTTAAATTTATATATCATATGTTAACTGAAAGAAGCAAGGGATGTTAGATAGTAATGAATCCCATCTGTTAAAGAGTCAATAGAAGAACAGAAATGCATGATAGGAAATAAAACACAAGGCACAGTTCAAGAGACTGCAACCTTTAATTTTAGAGGTTCTTAAAGTTTTCTTCTTCGTCTTAAAGATAGCCTCAGTGTTTGAAAGAGCGTGAAATAATCAACAGTATAATAGTCTGCAAAATGCACACTACACTTAGGAATAATTAGTAAGGGACTCCTGACTTACTTTTGTAACAGCAGATTTTATGCACAGAAGGAATGCCTAACTAAAGAACGAAGAAAGGAAGGAAAGAAAAAAGGAAGGAAGGGAGGAAGGAAGGGAGGAAGGGAGAAAGGAAGGAAGGAAGGAAGGAAGGAAGGAAGGAAGGAAGGGAGGAAGGAAGGAAGGAAGGAAGGAAGGAAGGAAGGAAGGAAGGAAGGAAGGGGAGAAAGAAAAAAAGAAAGAGAGAAAGAGAAGAAAAGAGGACAAAAAGATGAAGGGAACACAAAACCTAATTTGGATGGTGTCATTTGTAAATTTTTATGCTTCAATTTTGCTTGAGAAACTATGTGTGTGCTGGTGTGCATGTGCTCACACACACATATTCATAACATATGTGTGCCTTTGTGATATAAATTACTTTTTTCATAATTCTCAATATTGATTATACAGGGAAACCTCTTTATTAATTAATATACTTGAGTTTAGACATACAAAAAGCAGATATTTTGATGTTTTGAATATATATGCCATTGTAAATATTTTATTGATTTGGAAATTTATTGATTTTCTTTTCCTCTTTCCTTTTCGTTCATTCTGTCTCTTCTCACAGTTAAAGTGAATGGACCCTTTTCTCTCTCTTCTTTATACTTTGTGTTCCACAACACTATTTAAAAACAGTGTGCCATGTAACCAGAAGCATGTGAAATGTTTTATATCTCAACAAAAATCCATTTTGAGCATGTAGAAACT
>NW_006431936.1:305269-307665 GCF_000325575.1 Pteropus alecto | reverse complement strand
TAAACTATAAATCTTTTCAAAAATAAATTTCAAAGAATGGGATATAATAATATATGTATAGAAATTCTACTATTATTGTTCTCACACCAGTAAATTATAATGTTTGATGGGTGAGCACATCCTCAATTTGGAGACCACTGTGCAGACCAGTCTTAATTTCTCCAGAATGACCACAATTCTTTATATTTAGACTAGGTTGATGGGCTGATATTCTATAGAGAAATAAAGTAAATACAGGTTTCCTTTTCAGCTTTTTAGGTCAACATTCCTAAGGTATAATTTACATATAATAAATGTACTAATTTCTGTGTAGTTTAGTAGTTCAATAAATTTTGACAAATAAATAGACACGGTACCATCACAGTCAAGGTATGGAACAAATCTGTCACCTTAAGAATTTCTGTCATTTCTCTTTGTTGTGCATCCCCACCTCATTCCTTATTCAAATAAAAACCCGAAGAACTTGATAACTATGGTTAAGTTTTCTTAATCAGAAAATTTTTCATATGTCTAATGCAAATATAAATCCAGGGCAAGGGCATTCCAACTCCCACATGGGAGAACAGTTAAGTAGAAGCATAGGACTAAAGCAGAAAAAGAGTTTGGCTTTAAGACCAGGATGTTTGACAGTTATAATGTAGAAAAATAAAGAGTAGAAAAGATTTCTTAGGCTTTAGGAAAGTGAGGATATGACATAGATGTGGCATTCACTGCTGTTAGAAAGAACTATGACCTAGATGGAAGAGAAGGAAATAAATTCTCTACTCCTTGATCTTCTGTAGGCAGAGGAGATGGAGATAGAAAATAGCACAGTGGTGAAGGAATTCATCCTCCTTGGTCTGACCCAATCTCGAAATATTCAGCTCCTTGTCTTTATGCTTATCTTAATTTTCTACCTCATCATCCTCCCTGGAAATTTCCTCATCATCCTGACCATCAGATTGGACCCTGGCCTCACAGCCCCTCTCTACTTCTTTCTGGGCAACCTGGCTTTCCTGGATGCATCCTACTCCTTCATTGTGGCTCCCAGGATGCTGGTGGACTTCCTCTCTGAGAAGAAGGTAATCTCCTACAGGAACTGCATTGCTCAGCTCTTTTTCTTGCACTTCCTTGGAGGCGGGGAGGGGTTACTACTGGTTGTGATGGCCTTTGACCGCTACATTGCCATCTGCCGTCCTTTACACTATTCAACTGTCATGAACCCTAGGGCCTGCTATGCCTTGCTGTTAGCTTTGTGGCTTGGGGGCTTTGTCCACTCCATTATCCAGGTGGCCCTCATCCTCCGCTTGCCCTTCTGTGGCCCAAACCAACTGGATAACTTCTTCTGTGATGTGCCACAGGTCATCAAGCTGGCTTGTACAGACACCTTTGTGGTGGAGCTTCTGATGGTCTTCAACAGTGGTCTGATGACCCTCCTGTGCTTCCTGGGGCTTTTGTCGTCCTATGCAGTTATCCTCTGCCGTGTACGTGGGTCCTCCTCTGAGGGAAAGAACAAGGCCATGTCCACATGCACCACCCATATCATTGTTATATTTCTCATGTTTGGGCCTAGCATCTTTATCTACACGCGACCCTTCAGAGCATTCCCAGCTGATAAAGTGGTTTCTCTCTTTCACACAGTGATCTTTCCTTTGTTGAATCCTATGATTTATACCCTTCGCAACCAGGAAGTGAAAGCTTCCATGAGGAGGTTGTTTAATCAGCTCTTAGCCTGATAGAAGATGGGAGAGGATGAATATGAAAGTCAAAACTGGAGGATTTCATCTGAAATTAACTTATTCATTTTCCAAACACTACATCTTCCACTTCTCAGGACTATTCTAGGCAATGGGAGAAAGAGTTATTAATAAGATTGGTAAAGTCACTGCTCTCCTGAAGGGTACATCTGGTGGGAATAGATAGCCATTAAGATGGAAAATAAGTATTGTTGTTTCAGAAAGAGAAATTGTCCTGAAGAAACTCAAAAGAAAAGCAAAATGATAGATAGTCTGTGGCAAGGGTAATCAGTTTACTTTACAGTCTTCAAGAAGGGACTTCTTGAGGAACTGATAGATATTTTGGCTGATATTTATATAAACTGAGAGAGCCAACCATGCAAACATTTGCAGTAAAAGCATTCTAGGCAGAAGAAACAGTGCAAAAATCTGGACAGTAGTAATGAACTACATGTATTTGAAGAACACTACTAGGTTCAAATTGGGATATAATAAGTGAAAGTGAAAATTATTAAAGTTAAATGTAGAAAAACTGGTAGTGTACAACACATATATGGGTCTATGAAGCGAATATAGGGTTTGATTTTTTTAAATTACAATAAGTAGCCATTCTAAGGTTTTTAAGCAACAGTGATTTTTCTACTACAATTTCATAAATGACTTAAGATTGTGTGCAAATAT
>NW_006431936.1:286531-304565 GCF_000325575.1 Pteropus alecto | reverse complement strand
TGCTGTTAGTTTTGTGGCTTGGGGGCTTTGTCCCCTCCATTATCCAGGTGGCCCTCATCCTCCGCTTGCCCTTCTGTGGCCCAAACCAACTGGATAACTTCTTCTGTGATGTGCCACAGGTCATCAAGCTGGCTTGTACAGACACCTTTGTGGTGGAGCTTCTGATGGTCTTCAACAGTGGTCTGATGACCCTCCTGTGCTTCCTGGGGCTTTTGTCGTCCTATGCGGTCATCCTCTGCCACGTACGCGGGTCTGCTTCTGAAGGGAAGAACAAGGCCATGTCCACATGCACCACTCATGTCATCATTATACTTCTCATGTTTGGTCCTGCCATCTTCATATACACACGACCCTTCAGGGCCTTCCCAGCTGACAAGGTGGTTTCCTTTTTCCACACAGTGATCTTTCCTTTGTTGAATCCTGTGATTTATACCCTTCGCAACCAAGAAGTAAAATCTTCCATGAGGAGGTTATTGAGTCGGCATGTAGTCTGCTGAATAAATTTTACAATAAGTCAAGAAGGGAGAATTTGGGTACAAATCATTCATTCATTTATTTTATTGAGTGCCTCTCATTTTTCAGGTGTTATTGCTAACAATGAGGGAGAGTTATGCATAATGAGAGAATAAACTTGGTATGTTTAAAGAATGTAAAAGAAACACCAGAGTGATTGATGTTTAATGAGTAAGTATAAAAGATTTAGGTGTTAAATTTCATCTGACCTTAAGGGTAAAATCACTAAAGTATTTTAGGCTGAGATAAGGAGTTTTATTCTATTCTAATTGCAGTAAGAGTTCATTTTAACATTTTAGGCAAGAGAGTCATTCATTCACAACTTTTCTTCTATGGTTTAGAGCATAATTATCAAGATTCTGAGCAGAGATCAATAAGCTGCAAAACATTATGAAGATCCAAATGATATGCTGCAGACATTTTTGAAAAGTCTCTTTCTCTCTATCTCTGTCTCTCTTTGTCTCTCTCTGTCTCTCTCTTTTCTGTCTCTGTCTCTCCCTCGCTCTCTCTATATATAGATATAGATATATAGATATCTATATCTGTCTCTCCCTCGCTCTCTCTATATATAGATATAGATATATAGATATATAGATATCTCCCCCAATATTTGATAGAGGGATAAGAAAAGGAAATAATTCATTTTGTGAAAAAATGTCGTGAAATTATTTCATTTACTTTTTTTCACAGCTTCATGATTATTACTAACAGGTTTTTACAAATCCCCTCTGGATGTTAAAATTTGTCCTCAATTGATTTCACTCTGATTATGATTGCGATAATTAATCGGTCCTACAAATTCTGTTGGAGATTACATAAATCACCCTAGTTATTTTTAATATAATGGGGTTTAATGATGGAAATAGGTACCTACAAATCTTTAAGGGGTAGAAAACAATTCTCTATGCTGGGCATCCAGACATAATTGTCAAAAAACACACAATTGTCAATAAAATTAACTTGCCCAGTGATCTGTCCCTGCACCAATCAGGAAACTGGGAAAACAAGAAGCCACTTTGCCAGCTCCTGACCAAAGGAATATATTAATTAGCCATGATCTGGGATCAGGACAATGATATGCCTTTTATGTTATTGCTTCTTTTATTGATAAATTTTTTTCTAAATTTAAGTTTTAAATGAGCATATTTGATATGAACCCTAGATGCAAAGATCCTAGAAGAATGCGTTTATATGTTCATAGTTTCTTTGGAAAACAAAATGATGGAAAAAGTAGTGATAAAATATAGAATTACAGTTTTGGAGGTGAGAAAAATCAGTGAAGTTTTACACAAAAATAGAAAATGAATGGGGAAATAGTTATATTTGACGTGTTAAAAATATATGTGTAGGAAAAGGGTAAAAGAGTGGTGAAAATATGCCCACCACATAGAGAATTGCAGATTATTTTCTGCACAATTACAGAGTTTGCATGGGAATTGGATTGAAATTTTCTTTCCTTCCACAGGATTGTACAAGAGAGGATCCATGCATAAAAATTAAAATAAAACAGCTGTTAACTTAGGAAATTAATATAAATGACAAAAAGTTAATTCACTTAACATAAGGAATTTTAATAAATGAATATGAAATAGATACATACTCAGGAGGAAATATCAGCAATTGAAACTAATAGTCAACTAGCAAAGGAAAAAATGGAAAGGCTTATAAACATAAAAATAATTTTATTCTCAAAAACTAGCCATGAGAATAAAAACTACTTATTCTGTTTAGTTTGTAGAAGAATGTTGCTCATTTGTTATCAACAATAAGGAAAGTACAAAATAAAAATTATACTTTTCTGTGAGGCTATAAAAGAGTAAATAAAGTAAGGAAGGCTTATCATATTGAGATTCAGAGAGAGACAAGGCCTGAACAGATGAGCAGAGATCTAAAGCAGCTTCCCTATCTGTGGGTAAATATCTAGTCTGGGTATAGGCAGTTGGAGGAGGGACCTGCCATAGATTGAGATATTTTGTAGGTATGAGAAAAAATGAACTGAGCTTTTAATGATATATGTAGACAGATTAGAGTCTAAAAAAAGCTCCAAACACAAAAATGAAGGTCACTTTTATAAATTTCATCCCCACTCCTCATTGACATTTACATAAGTAATTTGGTCAGAAAAAGGAGCAGTGAGGTAAGAAATGAAAATCAGAAGGAATTTACACATTCTCAGACATTACTGTGGTGCTTGGATGTTGATGTCTACAAAGTCAAACCCTGAGGGAAACAAAACTATCTAAATTGTGGCTCAAATCCCTCCCAGTTGAAAATACTGACAAGATCAAACACAGCAGTTCCTTGCTTCCAGTTGACAGATGTTGGAGGTAAAGCTAATCTGAGCTAATTCAATATAATTAAAGATGATTCTAAGCCCAAGTAGACCTTTAAAGAAATTTGAATGGTTAGGTTCTCATTTTAATTACTGGACAGAGGAAGAGGATTTAACTCTCTGAAAAACTAAGCAAAATAAAATTAAATATAATTATTCATCCTCCACTAAATTTTTCATAGAGTATTAGAATATAATTTTTAAAGATTAAAAGTGATGCCAAGAAAATAGAACAGAGAAGAGAATTTAATAATTAATGGAAAAATATTGATAGACAAAGACTGTCAGATGAACCATATGATGGAATTATCAGATGAGGACTTTAGAAAGTGATTATAAATATATTTAATATGATAAATGGATAAGGAGACAAAGATTTCAGGAGAGAAGTGCAAACCTTAAATATAAATGCATATGCTAGAACTAAAAGGAATAATATTTGACATCAAAAGAAGTTTGTTATATAAGCTGAACAGCATTTTGAGCACTGTAGAAAAAATAATGATTGTGACGATAGGTTATTAAAAATAACTCAAAGTGAAAGAGAGAAAAGATTAAAAAACATGAATAGTGTTAATATACTTTGGGGCAATATCAAATAGCTAAATATACATGTAATTGAGATTCCAGAAGAAGAGGATAAAGAAAATGAGGCCAAGAAAATAAAGATAAAACTGCCAAGAATTTCCCAAATTTCATAAAAACATTAACCAAGATATCCAGGAAATTCAGAAAACTCCAAGCAATATAAATACAAGTAAGACCATAGGTGCTAACCGAATAAAAATAATTTTAAAAAAATCTTACAAGCGACCAGAAGAAAAAAGACAGCTCAGAGGAATGACAATAAGAATGATGGTTGATTTTTTAAAATCAGAAATAGTGGAAACCATGTTAGTTAAACTGCATTTTTAAGTTCTTAAAGAAAAAAACAATCTAACTGGAATCTATATCCAATGAAAATAAACTTCAGAAAAAAAAAGATGTAACAAGCATTTTAATATTCATAAAAACTGAGAGAACATTTGCATTAAAATATTATTTATCTTGATTATTAAGGTTTTTAGTAGTCTGGTAAATTTTGTAGCTGAGACAAGTACCTCACTTGCCTCACCCTCATCCTGGCCCTGCTTGCTTTCTTGATATGTATATATATTTTTTTCTCTCATTTAGCTACATAATTTTCTCCTTTTGAATTTTATTATAAGATATAAGTCGACTTTTTCTTAACCTTCTATTTACTTTTGACCCAATAAATATGCTTCCAAATAGGGTTCTATTATCATTCACTGAAAGGATTTCGGTATTAGAATTCAGAATTAACCTGGTGTGGCACTACGTGACACATTTAAAAAGTTATTCCTTACAAAGTTCTGATATTTTCCCTTGCCTAATTCAGTTGACTTTCAAATAATTCCCTTTGGAAATATTCAGTAGGGTTGTGGTAGTCTCAAATCTCCAAAGCACTTTCTCCATTGCATCACAGAGAGTTAGAGGAGATTTCAAAATCTAAGATCCCCTACGTGAGAACAAATATTTATGAACAATGACCAGAATGGTCTGTTAACATTTCATTAGATGGGAGGATGGCTGCTTTGTGAGAGTTACATAAAATCTCTGGAGATTCAAATTTCTGGGGGTGAGGGAGATATTCATATTTACAAGAAACAAGAAAGAGAAGACTATAGAAAAAATACTGCAACTTTTCTACTGTTTCATCTGCTACCTTGGAATGCAATGGAACAGAAGTCAGAGTTTCCGTAAGAATAGCTAGAGGCTAAGGTCTAATTTAGTAGTGTAGCATTCTCTACTCTTCCTCCCAGTGGTGGACAAAAACTTTCATTCTGCTACTATAATTAAGTAAATTATCGATAGCTTTCGGAGAGTTGACGTGTGTGGTGTTAACACCAAGAAGCATACAAATGACTACTGTGTTTTTATTTTCCTTGTAAAGTACAGATGAAAGGGAGGAAGGTGCAGAAAGGGTAGGCTAGAGGCTCCAGGGAAAGACTTAACAGATTTTATAATTTTGCAGATTAACCCAGATCTCTTAATTTCCATGTTCAAAATGTTTGAGTTTCTTCTGTTGCCTGTGGTACTATTATTCATCAACACAGGGATTTGACAGTTGAAGAGAAAGTTGTGAAACTGGGAAAAGCTTGACATACAAAGTACTTACTGCATTGGAAATTTTATATCAAGGCTTTAAGGTAACTCCACAACTTCTTCAATTAATTGCTCAGATTTATGCAGCTATCATTACCCAGAGTTTACCCTAAAGACATTAACAAAGGATCTAGTGGCAATTGTGTCCATTCAATAGAACTAACTCTTATTTATATTTATTTATGTAATTATTTATTTATTAATTTATTTATTAACTTTATTTTTCAATTACAGTTAATAAACAATATTATATTAGTTTCAGGTGTACAACATTTACATATTTTACGAAGTGGTCACCTGATAGGTCTAGTACCCATCTGACAGCATATGTAGTTATTACAATGTTATTGACTATATTCGCTATGCTGTACTGTACATTCCCATGACTATTTTGTAACTACCTATTTCATATGTGGTGGGCATATTTTCACCACTCTTTTACCTTTTTCCTACACATATATTTTTAACATATCGAATATAACTACTTCTTAATCTTTTCCCCTGTTTCACCCAGTTCTCTAACCTCTCTCCCATTTGGCAACCATCAAAATGTTCTGTGTATCTATGAGTCTGTTTCTGTTTTGTTCATGTATTTTGTTTTTTTAGATTCCATATATAAATGAAATTATATGGTTTCTGTCTGACTTATTTCACCTAGCATAATACCCTCTAGGTCCATCCATGTTGTTGCAAAATGCAAGATTTCATTGTTTTGTATGGCTGAGTAAATACTATTGTGTATATGTATCACATCTTCAACCATTTGTCTATCAATGGACACTTAGGTTGTTTCCATATCTTTACTTTTATAAATATTGCTGCAATGAATATATGGATGTAGATATCTTTTTAAATAGTCTTTTAGATTTCTTTGGATAAATACTCAGAAGTGGAATTGCTGGGTCATATGGGAATTCCATTTTTAGTTTTTTGAGGAACCTCCATACTGTTCTCCATAGTGGCTGCACCAATTTACAATCCCACCAACAGCGTATGTGGCTTTCCTTTTCTCCACGTCCTTGTCAACACTTGTTTGTTGATTTATTAATAATAGCCATTCTGACAGGTGAGAAATGATATCTCATTGTGGTTTAGATTTGAATGGGACACGGAGAGACAGCAGATCAAATATGTCAGGTAGTATGGAATCCCATCAATTAGGTAAGAGTGAAAAAGTAGGGAATAAGCAAAGTGGAAGAGCCTATAACCCTCAATTACAAAGCCCTTCAGAATCCTCTGATGTTGTAGAGATATCATTTAATACCAACACATCATGGAATAAAATAACCCATTCCGAATGTGCTTTTGGAATGCACAAAACCTAATAACTAGAAGAGGGCTCTTTACTTAAATTCCTGAGTGTATTTTAGAGGCCAATGATGATGGAATGAATGTTGAGACAAATGGCTGCCTCGTGGAGAAAAGTTAAGTGAACAGAGAAGCTAATTGGAGAGCCTACAAAATATTTGTTTCTATTAAAATTTTGTATAGGTCCCACTTTGCCTGTGTGTGTGTGTGTGTGTGTTTGTATACATATTGCTGATATGTTGAAGTATGACTTTTATAAATTTCTCTTGTGGCTGCTAGTAATAGTACATGGAAACATATATATTAATCGCTCTATTAGGTGCTAGGGATACTTAACTAGATATTTTTAATGTTTCCTGAAAGATGTACCCTAACTATGTCCTATATAGGCTTACTGGTTTGTTTGTTTTTTTGGCATTTCTATTTTTTCCTTTTTTTTCTTTCTCCTACACTCTCTCTTCCCATCTTTCTTTTCTAAGTACTGACTCACTATCATTTCCTGTTAAAGATTTCCCTTCTCTTTGCACCCCATTTTCCACAGAACTTAGTTAAAATAATGGTACTATTTAATTAAATAGTATGAGGAGCATTGTTATTCATTACATTATATTTTTCTGTAGATTATCAATTTTTGAACTCTAAAAACATTTATACCCATAACATTTTTTGAGCATGTACCTTAAATATATGCACATTTATTTACAAAGTGCATATATACCATTAAACTAACATGTATTATAAATATTAAAAATAGAAATTTGAAAAGAATAAACTTAAAATGCAGTGATATATGTGTGTGAATAATTATATATATGTAACAAATACTTATAAAATACTATTTTCTTTCTACCCCTCCATGGCTCATCATGCATCCCTTCTAGAATTAGCTCACAGCACTAAACAGACTGAGCCTTAAATCTGAATTTTCCCCACAATAACTAGTGTTCTTTTTCCTTTACAGACAGAGTTCAACTTCTAATTCTAAGTTCTGTAAAGGAGTGATTTTAGACTAGCAATATTATTTTTAGTTTTTCAAGCACACCAAAAAATCATCCATTATTAAAACTGTGTAAATAATTTCTTTATGTGCTTAAACTAATAGTATACACCTGCATTCTTCTACTACTTGCCAATCAGAATGAAAAAAAGAAAACTCATTCTAAACTTAAGTAACATAACCACAGTAGTTTTAGTTTTCTTGTCTTTGAAAAAATGGATTAGACTGTAGGTTCTTTATTGTTACTTTCACTTATTCTTGCAATGATTTTATGAGTTGAAATAATTAAGTTTCAAAAATTTTATACTGGCAAATTTTGTATTATGGTATATTGTTCATTTAAAGGCTCTTCCTTGGATGTCATACTAGAATCAGAGAAAGAAGAAGATTGGGAGTACATAATAAGTAATTGAGATTCAGATAGTGTCAATTAAGCTCCATCAACAAGTTACGGGGTGGCAACACAGTGGTACTTAACCAGAGATACAGCTAGATACTACTACCTATAGATTAGATGAAAAGTAGAGTTATTACTGAGATCCTGGTGACCAATTTGGAGTCAGATAATACAATGACACCAGATCGGAGGAAAGGCAATAAGAGATTTAATAAGAGAATACAGAGAACAAAGCAGAGAGTTAGCTGACAAGAACTGGGAATTCGCAGGAACTGAAAAAAAAGAAAATACTTAGCAAAAATTGTGGGGTTGGTGGGTGAGGAGAAATGGGGTGTAATCCCAAGAAACTAGCTAGGCTGCAAGTAGAGTGCAACCATAAAAATACATAGATCTTGATAATTGAATTTATGTTGTATATCAATCAGAAGCTTCTCATGTGACTCAAGGAATCCCAAAGTTTAGGTTGCTAATGTCATAAAGAGAGCAGTTCTATAGAAGTACGTGGTTGGATGGGATTAAGAGCCTGGCTTTGAACAGTATTTTTGTTTGTTTATTGGCTTGCTTTAAATTTGGAAGAAGAAAAGTTTCAGAGTTTACCCAGGATATTAGAGACAGTTAAGACATGTTGTTTTAGTTGAAGTGATGGATATGTCAAATATTTTTAGCTGGAGAAACACTAGGGTCTACGTAGAAAAAATAGTAATAACAATAAATTCTTCTTGATGTACTGCAGGCAGAGGAGATGGAGATAGAAAATAGCACAGTGGTGAAGGAATTCACCCTCCTTGGTCTGACCCAATCTCGAAATATTCAGCTCCTGGTCTTCGTGTTAGTTTTAATTTTCTACCTCATCAACCTCCCTGGAAATTTCCTCATCATCCTGACCATCAGATTGGACCCTGGCCTCACAGCCCCTCTCTACTTCTTTCTGGGCAACCTGGCCTTCCTGGATGCATCCTACTCCTTTATTGTGGCTCCCAGAATGCTGGTGGACTTCTTCTCTGAGAAGAAGGTAATCTCCTACAGGAACTGCATTGCTCAGCTCTTTTTCTTGCACTTCCTTGGAGGCGGGGAAGAGTTACTGCTGGTTGCGATGGCCTTTGACCGCTACATTGCCATCTGCCGTCCTTTACACTATTCAACTGTCATGAACCCTAGGGCCTGCTATGCCTTGCTGTTAGCTTTGTGGCTTGGGGGCTTTGTCCACTCCATTATCCAGGTGGCCCTCATCCTCCGCTTGCCCTTCTGTGGCCCAAACCAACTGGATAACTTCTTCTGTGATGTGCCACAGGTCATCAAGCTGGCTTGTACAGACACCTTTGTGGTGGAGCTTCTGATGGTCTTCAACAGTGGTCTGATGACCCTCCTGTGCTTCCTGGGGCTTTTGTCGTCCTATGCAGTTATCCTCTGCCGTGTACGTGGGTCCTCCTCTGAGGGAAAGAACAAGGCCATGTCCACATGCACCACCCATATCATTGTTATATTTCTCATGTTTGGGCCTAGCATCTTTATCTACACGCGACCCTTCAGAGCATTCCCAGCTGATAAAGTGGTTTCTCTCTTTCACACAGTGATCTTTCCTTTGTTGAATCCTATGATTTATACCCTTCGCAACCAGGAAGTGAAAGCTTCCATGAGGAGGTTGTTTAATCAGCTCTTAGCCTGATAGAAGATGGGAGAGGATGAATATGAAAGTCAAAACTGGAGGATTTCATCTGAAATTAACTTATTCATTTTCCAAACACTACATCTTCCACTTCTCAGGACTATTCTAGGCAATGGGAGAAAGAGTTATTAATAAGATTGGTAAAGTCACTGCTCTCCTGAAGGGTACATCTGGTGGGAATAGATAGCCATTAAGATGGAAAATAAGTATTGTTGTTTCAGAAAGAGAAATTGTCCTGAAGAAACTCAAAAGAAAAGCAAAATGATAGATAGTCTGTGGCAAGGGTAATCAGTTTACTTTACAGTCTTCAAGAAGGGACTTCTTGAGGAACTGATAGATATTTTGGCTGATATTTATATAAACTGAGAGAGCCAACCATGCAAACATTTGCAGTAAAAGCATTCTAGGCAGAAGAAACAGTGCAAAAATCTGGACAGTAGTAATGAACTACATGTATTTGAAGAACACTACTAGGTTCAAATTGGGATATAATAAGTGAAAGTGAAAATTATTAAAGTTAAATGTAGAAAAACTGGTAGTGTACAACACATATATGGGTCTATGAAGCGAATATAGGGTTTGATTTTTTTAAATTACAATAAGTAGCCATTCTAAGGTTTTTAAGCAACAGTGATTTTTCTACTACAATTTCATAAATGACTTAAGATTGTGTGCAAATATAAAAAAGCTGAAAAATATCATTAAGAGGGAATTATTATGCTTGTAAGTATATTTTAGAACAAATTAAACTAAAAAATTTCCCCATAATTAGACAGAGGGAGGCAAAAAAAAAAAAAAACTGGCCATTTTCATGTGAAAAGGTCATGGAAGCATTTCACATTCTTTTCTCCAGAACTTCATAATTATTCTTTGCAGATTTTGATGACTTGTAGCTGTTCGTTGATCTCATCCCTGATTGATTTCACACAGAGTATAATAATGATAGTTCTTTGATGGACCAGTCAGGTATCTTGCAAGAGTTATTTTAAATACAATGTGATTTAATATATACCGTTATGTGCTTACAAAATAGTTGAAAAGTCCAGAAGAACATACTATAGGCTGGGCATCCAGAGATTACTTCCAGAACAATATAGGAGACTTAGGCTGTGAAGAGACTTGTTTTGGTTACAACCTTTGCCATCTGTTGTCTGAAAATATCACCAAGTTAGCCATAGAACTAGGATCAAGATGGAGATCCAGAGCCACTGTGTACCTATCAGATCTCCCCTAGCAAAACAGAACCTCTGCTGCTACTGCCTCTCTAATTAACTTAGTCAGATTCAAGTCTCATGAATACATTGAAAGGGCAGCATCTAATACAAATCTGTTACCCAAAATGCAAGGGATTCATTTTTTTATATTTTATTTTCTAAAATAATCAAAATTAAAGTTTTTATAAATCATGTACATGGTAAAAATATTCTGATGATAGAAAAAGTGTTCTCGTTTCTCAAATATCTCCTTTCCTAACTATCCTCACTCTCAGCTTATTGCTTTCTTCCCATTTCACTGACAAAAGGGGACAGAAGAGAATTCTTCAAGCTTCTACCACTATATCTACCCTTACACCTGTATCTGGAACCATGTTTCCTTTCAACTCTCTTGAGATTGGGTGACCTGATACTGCTCCTACAAAAGCCAATTCCTCTATCTGTACATCAGAATCCATCCCCTCTTTCCTAATAAGGGTGATTACTCTAGTAATTCTCCTTCTCCTCTGCACCATGAACTTTTTTCTCCCTAGCAGATTTTTTCCGTTAGCATAAAATCACAACTCTTTCATCTTATATAAAACCTCTTTGTCACCTTTCTTATTCCACATATTGTCTCATTTCTCTCTTTTCCTCTACAGTAAAGCTCTGCAAAATTTTTTTATACTTAAAAAAAATAATAGACCTTTTAAGAGCAGTTTTAGCTTTTGGAAAAGTTAAGCAGAAAATACAGAGTTCCTATATAATCTGCCCCACACTATACGTACATACTTTCCCCTATTAATGTCTTACATTAGTGTGGTACATTTGTTACAACTGATGAACCAGTATTGATGCATTATGTTAAAATAAAGTTAATAGTTTGTAGTAGGGTTCACATTTTGTGTATAGTTCTATAGATTTCGAAAAATGCATGTCATCTATCTCCTCCACCAAACAAGCTATATCCTCATTTTTCTTTAAGTTTCCCCTTAGCTACCCAGATCTCTTGGCTTTAAATTCCAACTATGTGTTGATAATCTCTATACATATCTTTCTCATGAACTCTAAACTCCTATTCCATATCTGGCAGTGGTTGCCAAGGCTACAGCTCTTATTGCATGTCTTAACATCACTTTACACATAATATTCCAGACTGACTCCTGATCTTCACTATCCCTTTCTCTGCACCTCACAACCAATTTCGATAAATTGTAATTTCATCTTTCTAGTCTCTGGTCCAAAATCTTGAATTCATTTAAGAAATATTTTCTCTCATATTGCATGTCCAATCTGTTAACGGAATATGGATTAGATTTGCCATTATGAAATTGCCAGATTAGATATTCTCTCCCTCAAATTCTACCACCTAGGCACAAATCACCATCATCTCTTGCCTATGTTGTGGCTATAACCTCTTTACTGTCTCATATCTGTTCTTGTCCCATTTTAGTTTTTTCTTAGCTGAGCATCCAGAACAATCTGGTTAAAATATAGTCACATCATTTCCCTCCTCTTCTCAAAACCCTCAATGATTTCCAACTTACTTAAAATAAGGGCTAAAGTCTTTCTTTGTTATCTATAAAGGTCCGTACAATCCTATCTACATGTCCCAACTACTACCCCTTTCCTCTTCCTTACCACTTTTCCTACTACATCCCATCCCACTCCTACTGGCCTCCTGATCCTAGAATATGCTAAATTGCCCATGCCTTTCTAAGGACCTTTGACTTGCTGTTTCCTCTGTCTGGAATGTGCTTTCCCAAGATATTGGCATGACTCCATAATTTCTTTTAGTCCTTTCATCAAATGTCACCTTTCACGTGAGACCTTTCCTGACTACCCTATATAAAATTTGCAACCCACTTCCACAATATTCTATGTCTCCCTTCCCTACATTACTGTTGTTCATAGTATTTATCATCTATTAACATGATCTATGTTTCACATACTTCTTTTATTGCCTGTCTTTTTTCACTGTTATATAATATGAATATGTAATATTCATGAAATCAGAAATTTGTCTGTTTTTTGTCTGCTGCCTGCCACAAAGCAGGTGCTCATAAATGTTTATTAGATAAATGAATTAAGGAATAATGTGAAAATTACATACAATTCCACCATTCATAAATATCTAATATTAAAATTTTTTCACTTTTACATGTATAAACACATTATTATTTTTATAAAAATTGGGTCACACTATATACATGTAGTTTATAACTTGTTCTTTTCTCTTAATATTATGGGCATATTTTAAATAAGTAAATATAAACCGCAATACTCTTAAACAACTGTGAAATATTCAATTAACATTTAAATTATTATTTATTTAAATAACTGCTTGCTTTGTTTGTTTGTTTATTTATTTTATGGTGAAGCAACCCTTGGTTGACCTCACAGATTGCAAGGACCTTGTCATCTTACAATCCCTTATTTTTTTTTATTTTTTATGCCTACAGCTCCTGGTCTTCCTAGGTGGTCTCCCATCCAAGTACTAACCAGGCCCGATCCTTCTTAGCTTCCGAGATCAGATGAGATCCGGCTTGTTCAGGGTGGCATGGCTATAGACTGCTTTGTATATGTAGGTTTTTGCCATTGTAAACTAAGTTTTATGGTTATTTGATTATTTTCTGGGAATAACTATCAGAGAGTTTACTATCTATGTTTTCTTCTAGAATTTTTATGGTTTTGGGTCTTACAGCCGTATATATTCTTAAATGAGGTGTCTTTTGCCCATTTTTTAATTGGGTACTTGATTTTCTTATTGTTGAGTTTTTTTGTTTTTTTTGTTTTTTTAAATTTTTTTTGGTGAAGCAACCCTTGGTTGACCTCACAGATTGCAAGGACCTTGTCATCTTACAATCCCTTATTTTTTTTTATTTTTTATGCCTACAGCTCCTGGTCTTCCTAGGTGGTCTCCCATCCAAGTACTAACCAGGCCCGATCCTTCTTAGCTTCCGAGATCAGATGAGATCCGGCTTGTTCAGGGTGGCATGGCTATAGACTGCTTTGTATATGTAGGTTTTTGCCATTGTAAACTAAGTTTTATGGTTATTTGATTATTTTCTGGGAATAAATTTTTAGGAGTACAATTACTAGATTACAATGTATAAACATTGATATGTTGTAAAATTCTGTTAACTTAGTTTTCCAACAACATATAAAATTTTTTGTCCTATTTCCAAGAGTAGCATTTTATTTCTTTTAAGGATTTGCTATTTGGAAAAGACAAAAGTATTATATTTAATATAGCTTTAATTCTGACTATTGCAAACAATGTCTATTGATTAAATAATTTTTTCATATATTCAATTTTTATGTAAATTGTTTACTTTTAAAAATAAGTCTGTTCATTTTGATTTGGTTTGTATCACCTATTAATATATAAAGTAAATGAATTGTTATTTATGTCTAAAACTTTTATTAGTTCTTAAAATAAAACCAGGATTTCTGCTTCTGATAAGTTGGAATGACAGGAATTGAATTTTGCCTCCTGCCTGAAACAACAAATAACGGACAAAATCTACAGATTTCAAGACATTGAACTTCAGGTAACACATGATACAAAACAAACAAACAAGCAAACAACAACCAAAAACACAAACAAGGTGAGCTCTATGGTTTCCCAACTAATTTCTCTGAGAGGATTTCTGGGGCACAATGTAGGAAGAGGAAACTGGGAGGAACTGGCTGTGTTAAGGAGAACTTGAGTTTCTGGTGTTCTAGAATCTAAGAAGCCCTGGTTCTTTTTCTTGTAGGATGGTATTAGAAACCATGGTCCAAGTGTGTTTCTTGCTACTGGGGTGTCATTACTGTAAGCCCTCTCAGGTAACAGAGTGAGGGAATATATGTGCATATACTAACCTTCACACGTACAAATATGTAAAAGTCTTTCTATCTTTAATAATCTATATATTTATATTGAGCTAAACATGAATTCATACTGCTGTTTCCAACTTTAATCCATTACCCATGGATCATTCTAACTTCTCTTCTTTATCTGTAGACTCCTTCTCCAACAGTGAGAAACTTGCCCGCCACCATCCACTATACATTTATTTAATTGTTCAATGTCAGTAGAAATGTATATTTCAGTATCAAAATTGTTAACCCATACCTCATGGGAAACAACTCTATCAACTAGGATATACTCCTATCTCCTTCAGCGAAGTAATTTCTTACATATTTGTTACTTTTCTTTTTATTATTATTACAGTCTACATTTCATCCTGGGATCCTTCACCCTTCTAAGTGATTTTTTAAAATTTGTATTATAAAGTTTCATTCTTATGTTGTAAAGTTCCATGTGTTTTGATAAATCCATAATGTCATGTATTAATCATTGCAGTATTATACAGAAAAATTTCACACCCTAAAACATATATTTTGTTACACTTATTCAACCTTCCCATCTTCACCCTGCACCTTAGACAACTATAAATTTTTAAAAAATTCTTTCTACAGGTTTGCCCTTTCCAAAGTGTCGTATATTTGAAATCATTTAGTATGTAGCCTTTTCAGACTGGCTTCTTTCACTTAGCAATATGCATCTGAAATTCATTCTTTTATTTTTATGGCTTGATATCTCATTTCCTTTTATTAATGAATAACATTCCGTTGTATGGATGCACCAGTTTGTTTATTCATTCACTCACTGAAGGACATTGTGGTTGCTTCCAATTGGGGCTATAATCAACGAGACTATTAAAGACATTCACGAGCAGGTTTTTCTTTGGACAAAAGTTTTTAAATCAGTTTTCAAATACCTAGAAATGTGATTGCCTGGCCAAAAGGTAAGATTATGTTTATCTTTGTAAAAACTGCCAAACAAACTTTCAAAGTGAGTGTTTCCACAAGCAAAAACATGTGTTCCTATTGCTCTACATCTTCAACAGCATCTACTATTGTCAGGTTTTTTTTGGTCTTTAGTATCTCATTGTTGTATCTCATTTAGTATCTCATCTCTTCCAGTATCTCATTGTTGCTTTAATTTGCAATTCCCTGATGACAAATGATGTCAATCATCATTTAATATGTCTATTTGCCATTTGTTTATGTTCTTAGGAGAAGTGTCTTTCAGATCTTTTTGTCCATTTTAAATTGCGTTTGTTTTCTTACTGTTGAGTTTTAAGTTTTTCTGTATATCTTGGATTGACATTTTTTGCAGATATTTTCTCCTAGTCTGTGGCTTGCCTTTTTATTAACTGTTTTCACAGAACTGTAGTTTTTCAATTTAGTAAAATTATGATTATCAATTTTTTTTCATAGATCGTTTTTGGTTTTGCATATAAGAACTCATTGCTAAACTTAAAGTCCCTTATATTTTCTCCTATATATTTTTTAGAAGTTTTATAATTTTTCATTTAGATCTATGATTCATCTGTTGTAAAGACTATCCTTTCTTCACTGAATTGCCTTTGCTCCTTTGTCAAAGATCATTGACTATACTTTGTGTAGGTCTATGTTCAGGCCTTTATTGTGTTCCTTTGATTTACATATGTATTTTTCATGCTGTCTTGATTAAAGTAGGTTTATAGTATGTCTTAAAATGATTAGTGTGAGTATTGCCACTTTGTTCTTTTTCAGCACAGTGTTGGCAATTGTAGGATTTTTGCTTTCTTATATAAACTTTAGAATTACTTTGTTGATATCTACAAAATCCCTCTTTCATTTTTAAGGGCTCACATTGAGCCCACCAGAATAATTATGAATGATCTCCCTATTCTAAGATTAGTTGATTAACAACCTTAATTTTATCTGAAAAGTCCATTTTGCCAATTAAGATTATAATATAATATTGTAAATTTATATATAGTTTTTGGTTTATATTTTTATTATATCATTTATTTTATTTTATTTTATTAAATATTTTTGTGACATTGGTTAATAAAATTGTATAGATATCAAGTGTGCAATTCAATAATATAACATCTGTATATTGTATTGCATGTTCATCATTCATAGTCAAATCTCTCTGTTACCATATATTTGACTCCCTTTACCCTATCTACCGCCCCTGCACCACTCTTTTTTTCTGGTAACCCCTAAATTGTTGTCTGTATCTATGAGTTTTTGGTTTTTGTCTGATGAAGGAAGTGGTGAGGTGATTGGAGAAAGGAGTAGAAGGGTAGAGATTTCCTACAGGTTTTTTCTTATCTCTTTCTAAATAGTCTTTTACATTCCTAAATTCGCCTCTGATTTGTAAATATTTTACTTTTATGCCACCATGATACTTCCCCTTTAATTTCTTTCTATTTTAGAGGATAAACTTTGCATTTTCTTGGTACATTTTGATTCCTCTTTCTAGACTTTTCTGCCACCGTTGATTCCTCATTGCTTTCCCTGGGATTTTAGAAGGGAAAAGATGTCATATAGGCAGAGGTCTAACAGCATGGAGTCAGCACTGACATGTCTGGTCTTGGGGGTGGAGGACGACTCATACTACTCAGCCTTCGAAGCCACTTGCAGACCTTAAGAAGAGGATTCTCACAGGCTGCAAAATTAGAAGCCTGAAAAGATTAGATTCAACGTGGCAGAGTGAGAGACGTCCCCAGATCTCTCCCCTTGAAACAATAATAAGCTGACCATCTAAAATTCAACAAAAGATACCCAAACTGCACACCAGCACATCTGAGCGTGGGATCTGCGCGTAAGAGCTACCACAGATCGGAACCCTGGGTGTTGGGCGGTGGACTGGGAGTAATAAAGAAGCTGTCTCTCACAGGTGCCAGCGCCCTGCAGGAGAAGGGGGAGGGGAGAAGGAACAGCAAGTTCCTGCAGGGAGTTCTCTGAACATTCCTGCCTGGGATAGCTGTGAGCTCCCTGTGGCCGGTTGGCTGCAGGGCCCAGTCATCAGGGCAAAAAGCAGAGAAGCAGGACAGGACCACAGAAGAACAACAGTTGATATTTGCCAGCTGCGGTTGCAAAACCAAGGGTGAGCAGCAGCTCCCAACCCCCAACTCAGAAGGCCCTCTCCCCCATACTCACCGAGACCAATTACCGCGGAGCCCCGAGAGATTCTGAGCAGACACTGCCAAGACTGTTGCTGACACAGACAGAGACTAAAACTGATGGTAGAGAGTGTGATAAATATCTACAAAAAAATTTAAAAAGCGTTATTAAGACTTTATATAAAGCAGGGATCCAAGAGGCTTAGACGCCACCTACTGGAAACCAAAAGAAAAGTGCCTTCTTTGCAACAGGCTAAAGAGAGATCTTTATATGATAAATCTTCTTTCTAGAAAAACAGCAGAATACACTTCTATTAATGCCCAGGCGAAGAAATAGTCCATTAAACACCATGAATAACCAAAGCGACAAGTCAGCTCAGAAAGAAAGAGAAAAATCTCCAGAAAATAAGCTTTCAGACATAGAAACAGGCAGCTTAAATGACAGAGAATCAGGAAGGTATTTCTGAAAAAACTCAATGAGGTCTGAAACAAGACAAAAAAATAACACA
>NW_006431936.1:284010-286255 GCF_000325575.1 Pteropus alecto | reverse complement strand
CTTAGGAATGAGCTGGAGCTTGGAATTTAAGAAGTCAACAGAAGACCCAATTTTCTCAACCCAAAAAGGCCTTCCCCAAGACATGTTGTATTAAAATTATCAAAAATCAACGACAAAGACAGAATTCTCAAGGCAGTCAGAAAGAAGAAAACGGTAATTTATAAAGGTAAATCCATTAGATTATCCTCAGACTTCTCAGTGCAAACCTTACAAGTCAGAAAGGAATGGAATCAAATATTTAAACTATTAAATGAAGGAGCTACCAGCCTAGAATAATGTATCTAGCAAAGCTCTCCTTTATACATATGTACCAAGGAGACAAAACATTTATTAATATCTATGCTCCAAATCAGGGAGTCTCGTAACGTTAAAAAATTACTAACAGAACTAAAGAAAGAAACAGACCAAAATGCTATTGTAGTAAGTGACCTAAATATCCCACTGTCACATGTGGACAGATCATCCAAACAGAAAATCAATAAAGAGATAACATCCTTAAATGACACATTAGACCAATTGGACATAATTGACATTTATAGAGCCTTTCATCCCAAAACAGCTGCTTATACATGCTTCTCTAGTGCATATGGAACATTCTCAAGAATCAACCACATACTGGGACACAGAGATAGCCTCAACAAATATGAGGGTTGAAATCATACCAACCATATTCTCTGATCATAATGCTTTGAAACTAGAGATTAACTGCAGAAAGAAATCAGGAATAACCACGAATACATGGTGATTAAACAACATGCTACTGAAGAATAACTGAGTCAGAGAAGAAATAAAAAGAGAGATCAAGAGATACATAGAAACAAATGATAATGATAATGCAACATATCAAAACTTTTGGGACACGGCAAAAGCTGTCATAAGAGGAAGGTTCATATCATTATAGGCCTATCTACAGAAAGAAGAACAAGCCCATATAAATAACCTAATGCTTCATCCTAAAAAACTAGAAATGGGAGAACAAATGAAGCTTAAAGTCAGGAGAAGGAAAGAAATAATCAAAATTAGAGCAGAAATACATGAAATTGAAAACAAACAAACAAAAAAGATAGAAAAAAATAAATGCAACAAATATTCTTTGAGAAGTTTCATAAACTTGACAAACCCCTGGCTGGACTCACTAAAGAAAAAAGAGAAGGACACATATAAACAAAATCAGAGATGAAAGAGGGGAAATTATGACTGACATCGCAGAAATACAAAGGATCATACAAGAATACTATGAAAAATATATAACACCAAATTTAATAACCTAGAAAAAATGGACCAGTACTTAGAAAAATGCAACCTTCCTAGACTGAATCAAGAAGAACTGGAAAATCTAAAGAGACCGATCAGCAGTATGGAAATTGAAACAATTATCAAAAACCTATCAAAAATAAATGTCCAGGACCAGATGGATTCACCAGTGAATTCTACCAAACATTCAAAGAAGATTTAATACCTATTCTCCTCAAAATCTTCCAGAAAATCAAAGCAGAGGCAATACTTCCCAAGACATTTTATGAGGTCAGTATTACTCTGATACCAAAACCTGGCAAAGATAGCACAAAAAAAGAAAGCTACAGGCCCATATCTCTCATGCACACAGATGCAAAAATCCTAAATAAGATACTAGCAAACCAAATACAGCAATCTATTAAAAAGATTATACAGCACGATCTAGTGGGCTTTATCCCAGGGGCACAGGGATGGTTCAACATACACAAATCGATTAATGTGATACACCACATAAACAAATTAAAAAATAAGAATCATATGATCATATTAATAGATGCAGAAAAAGCCTTCAACAAGATACAGCATCCTTTTATGATCAAAACACTTTAAAAAATCGGTATAGAAGGAAAGTACCTTAACATAATAAAGGCCTCATATGACAAACCCTCAGCCAACATATTTAATATGCATACATTATACTTTAGTGAAAAACTAAAAATCTTCCCTTTAAGATCAGGAACAGGGCAAGGCTGTCCATTATCGCCACTCTTATTCAATATAACATTGGAAGTCTTAGCGATTGCAATCAGACTAAAGAAAGATATAAAAGAATCCAAATAGGAAACAAAGAAGTCATACTGTCACTATTTGCGGATGACATGATTCTCTATATAGAAAACTCTAAAGACTCCACAAGAACACTACTAGAAACAATAAGCAAATATGGTAAAGTCTCTGGATACAAAATCAGCGTTCAAAAATCCATAGCATTCCTATACTCTAATAATGA
>NW_006431936.1:271876-283844 GCF_000325575.1 Pteropus alecto | reverse complement strand
ATATTCCATGTTCTTAGATTGGAAGAATCAACATAGTTAAAATGACTATATTACCTAAAGCATTATATAGATTTAATACAATCTCCATCAAAATCCCTTGAGCACTTTTTAAAGAAATAGAACAAAAAATCATCAGAGGTATGGAAGCACAAAAGACTCTGAATTGCTAAAGCCATCTTGAGAAAGAAGAACGAGCCTGGAGGCATCATTCTGCCTTACTTGAAATTATACTACAAAGCAACACTAATCAAAACAGCATGGTATTGGCAGCAAAACAGACACACAAACCAGAGGAACAGAATAGAGAGTTCAGAAGTAAACCCATATTTATATGGGGAAATATTTTTCGACAAAAAAGCCAAAAACATAAAGTGTAGAAAGGAAAGTGTCTCCAAAAAATGGTGCTGGGAAAACTGGAAAGCCACCTGAAAAACAACGAAACTAGACTGTTGTCTATCACCACACTCCAAAATTAACTCAAAATGGATTAAAGACCCGAATATAAGACCTGAAACAATAAAATGCATAGAAGAAAACATAGGAACGAAACTCAAGGCCCTTGGGCTTAAAGAGGATGTTATGAATTTGACCTGAAACGCAAGAGAAGTAAAAGCTAAAATAAATGAATGGAACTACATCAAACTAAAAAGCTTCTGCTCAACAAAAGAAAGCGTCAACTAGGTTAAGAGAGAACTATTTGAATGGGAAAATATATTTGCAAGCAACATCTTCAATAAGGGCCTAATATCCAAAATATACAAAGAACTCATACAACTGAATAACAACAACAACAACAAAATGATGCAATCAAAAAATGGGCAGAGGAACTGAACAGACACTTCTCCCTAGAGGGCATACAAATGGCCAACAAATAATCGAAAAGGTGCTAAACATCGCTAGCTATTAGGGAAATGCAAATCAAAACCACAATGAGATACCATCTCACACTTGTTAGAATAGCTATAATCAACAGGGCAAGTAATAACAAATGTTAGAGAGGATGCAGAGAAAAAGGAACCCTCATGCACTGCTGGTGAGACTGCAATTTGTTACAGCCACTATGGAAAACAGTGTGGAGGTTCCTCAAAAAACTAAGAATTGTTCTACCATATGATCCAGCAATCCCTCTACTGAATATTTACCCCAAAGACTTGAAAACCCATATTCAAAAAGATATTTGCACATCGATGTTCATAGCAGAATTATTCATAGTTCATGGAACTATGGAAGGACATGGAAGCAACCAAAGTGTCCTACAATAGATGATTGGCTAAAGAAGCTGTGGTGCATATATACAATGTAATATTACTCAGGCATAAGAAAAGATGAAATACTGCCATTTGCAACTACATGGATGGACCTTGAGATAATCATGCTAAGCAAAATAAGTCAGACAAAAAAATTGAAAATCACATGATATCACTTATATGTGGGATATAAACCTAAAAGCAACAAATGAGCAGGACAAACAAACAGAAACTTGTGGACATGGACTATATGTTAGTGGTTACCAGAGGACTATAGACTAGTGGTTACTAGTGGGGTGGGGGAGGAAGGGGGAGGTAAACAGTGTCAAAAAGATCAAATATAGGATTTAGGGGGAGGGTTAAGTGGGTAAAGGGGATCAAATATTTGATAGCTGAAGGAAACTGGATTTGGGTGGTAAACACACAACAGAATATACAGATGTCAAATGATAATGTACACCTGAAAATTATGTAATTGTATTAACCAATGTTACCCCAATAAATTTAATTAAATATTAAAAAAAAAAACCTTAGAGGTCATTGGAGTTTATATGTTGAACAATATTGAGTTTCTCTATCTAATAATACAGTAATTCAATTTATTCTAGTTATTTTTTTCTTTTGTAGAGTAGTATTCCTTGTTGTCATATAAATACAAAACTTTTTTGATTCGAATTATTTCTATTTATATATCTCATTATTTATCTGAATAGGCTGTGTTTTTACTATATACTTTACAAGTAATTGATTTATAAAAAAAAAGCTGTTAGTTTTATTCGTTTATTTTGTAACTAAATATTCTACCTTATAAATTATCTGAAAGTAAAATTGATTTGGGTTTCTTTTGGTATGTAGTTCTATGAATTTTAGCACATGTATAAATTCATATTACCATCACCACAACCAAGATCTTGGACAGCTTCATAATGCCCCTAAACTCTTCCATGCTCTCTCTTTCTGAATTATCTTTTATTGCTACTATTTTTATGTTAATTCTTTTGCCTTTTCGACGGTAACTCTAGTAATAATTATATACTCTTAACTTTTGTTTTAAACCGGGGCAAATAAATTTTTAGTAAAGTTTTAGATTTACTAAATCTTTTAAGTATTGTGTTGGTTGGCTATTTTTTTTTTTAGTCATTTCCTTTTTTTCTCTTTAATAGATGAGAATATTTTAAAGAAAAACTTTAAAAACAAAGTTGCATATTTTCTTATTTTAAAGCCATAAAGAAATGTGGTTAGCTAGGGAGGTTGCTCGTGGGCTCCATTGCTAGTTCTGTGGGGAATGTAGGCTACATATGGTAGCTGTGAAGCCTTCATAATACTGAGGTATTTGGAGGAAAAGTTGTGTTTGGAGAGCAAGCCACAGATAAATGGTTGACCTTCAAGTAAATATGGCAAGACTTCAGGTTGAGAAATTCACATCTAGTATCTTCCTAGATTATGTGTCATGAACATAGCAAAAACTAATGTTAATAGTTATAATTACCTCTGACATTCCTTCTACTATATTTTATTTAGCACTTTCTCTGTGCCGGGCATTGTGCTGAATGCTTTACATTTATTTGTGTAATTTAAGTCTTACACCATTCATCTAGGGTGCTTGCGTAGTAACTCTTTCTTTCTTCCAGTAACTTTAGGCTTTCTAACTTCCCCTTCTCCAGATTTCATCTATCTGTGGTGGCAGCTATCATTATATCTATTAGCCTGTATTAATTTTTAATGTCCTGTAAAAACTTTAATGAGTTACTTTTCCTTTACATGATTCTTTCAGTAAGCAAGAGTTTGCTGGTGACAAAGTGCCTGGGCCTAAAAGAGTAATTTTCCAATTTTAGAACATAGAACAGTGGGACAGAAAGGTGGCATATTTCCATATTCAAAGGAGCAATTCTTTGCTCCCTAAATGACTGCTCAACCGTCTCCTTCCCCTAGGCTAGTCCCAGTTGTGCTCTTTCTCTAATGAAAAGTTTCATCATGAATGTTCATCCTCACTTTAAATAGCAAAGACACACCTTATAGTTCTTGTTGCAAATTTGGGAAAAGTCAGCTCAACATTTTAGTAACTCCCACTGCAAGTAGATTGCAGTGTCTAATTCCTGATCTCCTAAATGCCGCTGCCTTCTGGTGGCTTTTATACCAAGACTAGAGAAAATAGATATTCATACACCAGATAGCTGATGCTTACTAAGGACCATGGTGATTTCAGTAAGCTTGTAAATCTGGAAGGATGTGGTGTTTTTGATTCCTGATGAATAGCAGGTAGGTTAAAACCTGGAAATAATATTAAGGATCTCGAGAAGCAGTTGTAGTTTGTGTTCTTCAGGTAGTAAAAACATTTTTCATTTAATAATTGTATAAAACAAAGATAATAGAGGAGTAGTAAAAAATATATATATAATTTCAAAACATAAAGATAGATGATTCTGTTAAGTAGATATTAGAGATATCCTTCCGGAAATGAAAGGAAAAAAACCTGACACTATTCACTTACAATGAATATGTAATATATTAATTATATGCATATACCTATGTAAATTAGGTATCAATAGTTTCCACGTTCTCATTAATAATTACATTATTAAGTCAGGAAAATAGAAATATTTGAATATTTCTGAGAATTTTCAATGCATTTAATATATTAAGGTACTAATAGTTTGCACATGAAAAGAAATAATTTAACTTTAAAAAGATAAAATAATTTTGGAAGCACATATTTTTTTCTAAATCCTTGAATTGAAACTTAGTTAGATATTTTTGCCATAATTATTATTATTATTAATAAAATGTAACAAGCAAATTATTTTTTCAACAGTATTCTTAAATTTGGAATATGAGACCCAGAGTGTTCTTGAACGTTGCCCAGAAAATATGCTTAGTGTATTATATAGACCATATAATTTAATTCTCATAGGCAAAGATGTCAAATCTTAGAGAGGCTACTGAGGTATGATCATGGTCACACAACAGGTCAAGAACACCTTAACCCTCTTAACCACTTTGCCACAGTTCAGTTTTAAGATTTCTAGAATATTGTTCTTTGACAAATTTTAAAAATATTTATCAATATTGACAGAAAATTTTGAACATGTGCAAGTAGATGGAGATGGATCCAGATTTTTCCTCATATGAGAAAAACAGGAGGTCACTTAGATGAAAAACTTCATAGTAGATATTTGCAGAACTTGGAATGTGCTGTAAATTGAAAACTCAATTTTGAAAAATGAGTCTGAGTCCTTAAAGTATGTTTTTTTTTTTTCTTTCAGATAGCTCTGATATCACTTTGACATACCATCATCAATGTGGGTTTTTTTGTTTGCTTTTTTTGTTTTGAGTATCTTATATTCTGGTACTGCAAGATATCCATTGCTCATCTTGTATATTACCTGCTTCAGTCCAAGAATCTTTTTTTCTAGTCTAAAAGAAATGACTGTGTTTGAGTAGCATGAGAAAGAATAAAAAACTTTTTTCTTTTTTTAAAAAATATTTCTATGACATTATAAAGTAACAAAGTTGAGAATAACTCTCATATGTTACAAGTACATCTTTTGGTCATCAGTAGTTTTATGGAATTAAGAAATTAATTTATCATTTATATGTTAATAGTAAACTAGTACTTATCAATACTGATAAAACAATTTGAAAATGTGCAAGCAAAATTAGAATGGAACTGGATTTTACTGTACCTGAGATAATGAGAAGTCATTTAAGTCAAAAATCATTTAACACTCTCATAGAATGCTAAATGGGTCTTTTGAAATCAGTACGTTAAACTGTTAGTTAAAACCAGTGCTCAAAAATAGTGCATTTAACATAATTGCATTTTTTTGGTTTAACAGAAAGCTTTGAGATTTCAACCCATATTTAAATTTTTATTTACCTCATTTATTAAGTAGAGCACACTACCTTAGTATTATCTTCCTCTATAAATATGGATTATGTAACTGCTTAGTCAGTATTTAGAACAGAAAAATTGTTTTATGGGTATGTGATGAATATAACCTAACAAGTACTAATGCTAGTCAAAATCAAGAAGTTGTCCAATTGAAGTGATTTCTGACAGCAATTGATAAATGCTTCCAAAAAGAAAAATCCTCACTGAGATAGTTATTAGTTAGATTTTAGGTAATCAATGTTGTAGTAAATTATTAACTGATATCATAACTCTTTCATATGTAATTGTAAAAGTATCACATTTTCTAGCTTTGTCATTTTGTTCCATTTTGTCATTTTAGAACAGAGTCTGCAAATTAATGGAGGGGTTCAACCATTCAAGAGTGTCTGAATTTGTGTTATAGAAATGGACTTACTGATTCTCCTGAGCTCCAGATTTTCTTCTTTGCGATGTTTTTTACTTTCTATTTAATGACCATGTTGGGCAACTGCCTGATTTTGCTAACTGTTATGTCCACCCCACACCTTCACTCCCCCATGTACTTCCTGCTCAGCAATCTGTCTATCATTGACATGTGCCTGTCCTCCTTTGCCACCCCAAAGATGATCATGGACTTCTTTACTCAGTGCAAGACCATCTCCTTTGAGGGATGCATCTCTCAGATCTTCTTTTTGCACCTCTTCACTGGGACTGAGATTGTGCTGCTGATTTCCATGTCTTTTGACAGGTACATTGCCATATGCAAACCTCTTCATTATTCAACAATTATGAGCCAAAGAGTATGCGTCGGGCTTGTGGTAAGTTCTTGGACGGTGGGCTTCCTGCATACAATTAGCCAGTTAGCTTTTACTCTCTCTTTACCCTTCTGTGGTCCCAATGTTGTAGATAGTTTCTTCTGTGACCTTCCTTTGGTCATTCAGCTGGCTTGTATAGATATATATGTTCTTGGGATCCTCATGATCTCAACTAGTGGTGTGATCGCTCTTGTAAGTTTTCTGCTTTTGCTTACTTCCTACATCATTGTTCTTGTTACTATCAAGGACCACTCCTCTACAGGATCTTCTAAGGCTTTTTCTACCTGCACTGCACATTTCATTGTTGTGTTAATGTTCTTTGGGCCCTGCATCTTTATCTATGTGTGGCCTTTCACAAACTTCCCGGTGGACAAAGTTCTCTCTGTATTCTATACCATCTTCACCCCATTTCTGAATCCACTTGTCTATACTTTGAGAAACCAGGAAGTGAAGACAGCTGTGATGAAGAAACTAAGTAAACAATATTTAAGTCTTGGGAAAACTACTCTGAGATATCCAATGCAATGAACAGAGATCTCCCCTCTGAGATTTAGTATCATCAGTTTTGTTCTCAGAGCAACAAAAAATTAAACTTAGAATCTGCCTTTTGAGTTATTTAGTGTAAATTCATGAAAATAAAAAGCCAGGATTGAGAGGTATGAAAGATCATGCCTAAAAGTTAGTGCAGTGTTTGGAATCCTTTTGAGATTACTATTCCATTTGAAAATTTGTTTTAATCTATAGACGATTTTCATAGAAAAATACGCATATCGTCAAAATTGTGAACATAAACTCAGGGCCTCATAAACTCCAGAATCCTATAAACATACTTTAGATTAAGACTACTTAGAGAAGCTCAAGATAAAATATTTGCTTGTCTTCTAACCCAGAATATTCCCACTCAGCTGCACAGCCTTGTGGTACTCTGAAGGTATCCACTTGTAGAACTTTAATTAAGAATGTTGGGCATAACAATTTTTTCTCATAGCAATAGAATATTTTCATGGAAAATTTGATATTGTGAAGAGATTCTTTTGAATATTTTTGAATAATTTTGATTCAGTGGGTCCAATTTCTTGAGTTGTGAGTCAACTTTAAACAAGAGAACAATTCAGAGGATCTCAAATTGAACAATAATGCTTTCTTAATAGGTGTGTGGATTGCTATCACACTTGATAATTAATATAGCAAATAATTAATCAAATGGAAAATTTTAAAGTTTAAAACATAGAAAGTAAATTACTCAAATCTGATTGACTTTCAAAACCTAACTGAATATCATAGATATGATTAATTCTTTTAATACTAAGACTAAACATTTAGAAAATTATTAACTATTAAATTCATGACAAATTTTTCATCTCAAAATTATTTCCAAAATATTATTAGTCTTAGTATTAGTTTTGGGTCTCATTTTCAATATAATATAACCTACATATATATATATATATATTTTTTGTTTTCTTTTAAAAAATAAAATATCAATTTATTTTTCTTTTCGCCTGGCCCATTTTGAAAGTGCTCCCAAATACAGTTTCAATGGCGGGGACGAATGAAGTATCTTTTGAATACTTCACCTTGAAGTATTCATTTCCTTTTCCTTTCCTACCCATATAGACTTCTACCCAAAAAGCATCTAATTTTTAAGTAGTGTGCCTTTGAAGAATAATTGTACTCAAGTCAAACCACTAGCACATAAAAGTTGATATTTTAGTTTTAGGATATCTTGAAGACTGTGGCTTGTTAAGACATGGCAGAAGAAAAAATAGAACACTTTTCAGTTTTCCATTACAACAGGGTGGGGGGAAGTAGTAAAACTATATTGGATTACTGATACTTGGAGATTTCTATAAATAATAATACTGATAGGCTGCATCTTCTTAAATTGACCATAGTATATGAAAAGAATTCAGGAAACAATCTATCATGGATTTGACTGTTTGTGAGTACTTTGAGAAAAACACAAGCCCCTGCATTGCAAAGACAAATGGTATTAACAGTTTTTAAAATTTGTCTTGGACTTTTAAGGTCTCAATGTGCTTCAGCACAAACATCTCCAAGACAAATATTTAATATATGAAGCTAAATAAGGTACAGAAGTTTATGAAGAAACGTAGTGTTGGAATGCTAGTTCATTTTTTAAGTTCTTTTTAAAATTTAAAAATTTTTTTTTAATTTAAGTATAGTAGTATATAATCTTATACTGATTATATTAGTTTCAGGTGTACAATTTAGTGATTTGACATTTTTATACCTTACACTGTAACACTCCACTAATTCTAGTGATCATCATCGTGTAAATTTATCACAATATTATTGACTATATTCCCCATCTCCTTTTCTCCTGTCTTCCCATGCCCCTCTCGTCTGATAACCATTCCTTAGGTCTCTGTTTCTATAAATCTGTCTGTTTTGTTTCATTTTGCTTTAGATTCCACATATAAGTGAAACCATAAGATATTTGTCTTTCTCTGCCTGAGTTATTTCACTTAACATAATAGCCTCTAGATCCATTCACATTGTCCAAATGGCAAAATTTTATTCTTTTTTATTGCCGTGTAATATTCCAGTGCATGTATTACATCTTCTGTGTCCATTCATCTATCGATGGACGCACAGGTTGTTTCCATATCTTGGCTGTTGTAAATAATGCTGCAGTGAACATATGGATATATATATCTTTTCAAATTAGTGTTTTTGTTTCTTTTGGATAAATACCCAGAAGTGAAAATGTTGGGGTGAATGGTATATTTATTTTTAGCTTTTTGTTTTCCATAGTGGCTGCTCCAGTTTGTAGTCCCACCAACAGTGCACAAGGGTTCCCCTTTCTCCTCATTCTTGCAGACACATGTGATTTCATGACTTTTTGGTAATAGCCATTTTGACTGTTGTGAGCTGGAATCTCATTGTAATTTTGATTCACATTTCTCTGATGATTGGTGATGGTGAGCATCTTTTCATGTGTCTGTTGTCCATCTGCATGTCTCCTTTGGAGAAATGTCTTTTCATGTTCTGCATCCATTTTCCAAACAGATTATTTTTTTGTTAACAAGTTGTATGAGTTTCTTATATATTTTGGATATCAATATCATTTGCAAATATATTCTCCCACTCAGTAGGTTGCCTTTTCACTTCGTTGAAGGTTTCCTGTGCTGTGCAGAAGCTTTTTAGTTTGATGTAGTTCCATTTGTTTATTTTTGTTTTTGTTTCCCTTGCTCAAGGTGAAGTATCCAAAAAGATATCAGACTGATGTCAAATAGTTTACCTTCTATGTTTTCTTGTAGGAGTTTTATGGTTTCAGGCCTTACATTTAAGTCTTTAACACAAATTTGTGGGGGGGTTTTTTGTTTGTTTTTTGTTTGGTTGTTTGTTTTTTTTTTTGTATATGGTGTAAGAGAGTAGTTCAGTTTGTTGTTTTGCTTTGTTTTGTTTTCTTTTGCATATATCTGTTCATTTTTTCCAATACTACTTGTTGAAGAGACTGTTGTTATTCCAGTGCATATTTTAACCTCTTTTGTATAGATTAGCTGACCATGTAAGTGAGGGCTTATTTCTGGGCTCTCTATTCTGTTCCATTGATCTGTGTCTGTTTTTGTATTAGTATCATGCTGTTTTGATTATTAAAAACTAGTATAGTTTGAAATCAGGGAGCGTGAAATGTCCAACTTATTCTTCTTTCTCAAGATTGCTTTGGATATTTGGGGTCTTTTGTTGTTCCATATAAATTTTAGGATTATTTGTTCATTTCTAACCAAATCATAAAGTCTTTCTTCTTGCTTCAAGATCAGTCAGATGAATGAAAAAAGGTTAAGGTGGAAATGTACTTTTGCCTCATTCCCTTTCTTGAACAAAAATTATCATTTTCTTTTTAAAATAAAACCCCCATTTTAAAAATTTCAATCTTTAATCCAATAATTACTTATTGTGCACCTTCTTTGTTTAAAGTCCTTACTGGGTGCTGGAGATCTGTTAAAGCACGAGCTCTGTTTCTCTTTGAGGGACATATATTTAGCAATTAGATAAGATCAGTCTGTTGCAGGTTGAATTCCAGTCCCATCACTTTTTCATTGTGCAATCTTGAGCAAGTATTTTTAGTGTTTCTAAGACTCAATTTCTATAAAATGTGGACATAGTATTTAACCTATAAAATGTGGACATAGTATTTAACCACTAGAGATGTTGTGAAAATTAAGCCAAAATACATGTAACATAACTTGCAGTACTGGGCACTCATTAAAGGTTTAATGAGTACTAATAACATTGTTGTTATTGTTGCTGTTGTTTTAAATGTGTATAAAATCAAGGAGTTGCTGGAATGGAAAATGATGCACTTACTTGAACTTTATAAGGGTATGATCTTAAGACTGCAAAAGAATGTGTCAATTTACTTAATATTAACTAATGTCGAAATATTGGATTTGCACCAATTACTAATCTTTTGTGCATTTCTGTAGTTAATATTGTTTTTTTTGTATGCCCATGTTTTTCAAAAGAAGTATTATATTTTAGAGGCTTCTTACTCATTTTAAGTTGAAATATATTCTAAGATTGTATGAACGCGGAAAAATAATAAATACACTATGTTAAATAGGTCAGTGTCTTGTTTTATCATGATAACATTTTAAAATAAAGTTGCATAATTAAAAAGTGATAAAATATTACATATTTTGTCTCTTTTACCTATTCAAAGTAGTAAAACACTTTAAATTCTTATATAAATGGATTTATTAGAAATATTAACTGGGAAATGAATGATCACAATAATCTATCCGCTTTATACATAGCACGTTAATATATAAGTTTCAACTGTAGGCAAAAAGACTTTATTCAGATTTATGAAAATATAAAAATTAGAACCATAAAATTATAGCTTCAAATCAGACATTCATCTGGCTAAGGTATTTCTGAAGCTCTAGAATAAAGATCTAATCTCTACCTGGGCATTTCCAGTGGTAGAGCCCATTCCTGGGGACCCATTCCTTAACTTTTCCTGTTAAACCCAAACTATGTCCTCTAGGCACAGTTTGATAACTATATTTCAGTATAATTGGTTTTCTTTGAGCTTCTAGGTATTTTATTTTGTGTGTTTGAAATATTATTCTCATTAGAAAACTTTAAGATTCACTAAACTTCCAAAGGAGTCTGCAGTACGTGTGTGTGTGTGTGTGTGTGTGTGTGTGTGTGTGTGTGTGTGTGCAGTGCATGTGTGCACACTTGACGAAGAATTCCTGGAGTGAAGATTGTGAATATCACCACTGAAGCCAGACTGCCTGATCTGAATTCAGCTGTGCATCACTTACTAGGCTTGTGATTTGGGGCAAGTTAATTAAACCCTCTATCCTAGTTTTCTCATAGTTTTTTAAGCAGAGTTTGCAAGTCGAACTGGCTGCAAGTTGCAACCACCATAATTTTTTAAGCAGAGTTTGCAAGTCAAACTGGCTGCAAGTTGCAACCACCTGTATTCCTTTCCCTTAAAGGTTTATAAAGAAATCAAACTAATTAATAAAATTAGATAGAAGATTTCATAAGAAAATACAGGTTGATGGATTTTCTTGAAAAACAAAATAAACATGAACCCTTCAACATTGGTCCAGAATTCCAAGCTGAATTTTTAGATCCGGCTAGTACCAAAGATCATATCTCTGTTTTGTCTTGCACCAGGCCACTCCAATCATGTGTATTACCCTGACAGTTTGTGATTTTTCATAAAAATAACTTAAAATGTGTAGTATTCCTTTACCATCACCATACTTATAATAGCTCTAACCCTCACTTTGACATAATCCATTCTTGCCCCCAACTTTTGGTGGCTCACTCTTAACAAACAGCGTTTATTGAATCAACAGGGAACATTGGTATTCTCACAAATTATTTCTGTATGAAGATCTAAGCCAAATTGTAGTATAAAAAATCTGTTATATTTCTGTCTTCTTTTTTTCTAATGCCTCTCCTGCTGTGTCCTGATTTGCTCTCCTTGACTACACTCTAGTAGAAGTCTGCTTTTAGTCATTTGCATTTAGTTATACACTGAAAAG
>NW_006431936.1:249840-271860 GCF_000325575.1 Pteropus alecto | reverse complement strand
ACCTTTAATGTAGGAGAATAGAAATGAACTCTTTTTGAAGATGTCAGCATTAGTCAGTAGAGAGGAGACGACATTATTAGAAGTAGGATTTTTCTGCCTTTGTCAAACAGATGGCAGCTTATTCACCACAGTAAAGATAATCCAAGAAATGCTTTTTGCCCCTTTTTACATAACAAGAACTTCTCCGTTTTTTGAAACAAAAATAATAAGACATTAACCCTACCCTTAAAGAGATTATCTATCAAAAAGAAAAGTAATCATGATGCAGCGTTATAATTGCCATGATGTAAGTTTGTACATAGTAATATGGAATCTTAGGAAAGGCATGTCTAAATGTGCCTGCAGAGTCAGAGAAAGTTTCTCAGAGGTAGTGCTGACTCTGAGACTCGAAAGGCCAAGTTGGGGGAGAATACGCCAGAGGGAAGGAACAGCATGGGCAAAAGCAGAGAATGATAAAAATGCCTAGTGAGTGCAGGGGTTTCATGTGGCTTATTATTATTAATGGCAAAAGCAGAGAATGATAAAAATGCCTAGTGCAGGGGTTTCATGTGGCTTATTATTTTTAGAGAGCAAGATGTTAAATTAGTAATAGTGGAAAGAGAGATTGTGCTAAAAGAAAGTGGCCAGAGCATTGGATGCTAGATATATATTGCAGAGAAAATGAGGAAGTACTGAATAACTGAGGGCAGATTGTAAGCAACACACCAGCTTTTATCCAGTTCCTGTTGTAAGAACTTTTTACAACCTTCTCAGGTGATTTGATGGAATTTTTGTCTTCTATATTTTCTCTATGGTGGATAAAATGTGCTAAACAAATAATCTGCACTTTAAGACTATACCAGAGCTACAGAAGGAAAGTTATCTCAGTTCTTCTTGTCTTTTTCCAATCTCTTCTATATAACCTTGAATTTGCATACTTGATCAGCATACTGAACCCTGGTGAGCTAACTTGCAAATTAGCTCAGCAGTTTCTGGAAGTAGGGCTCCCTTTTGCCTTTTCTTTTGCCATCATCTTGCACATTGAAGATATTTCCCAGAATCCCTTATCCTTCTATACCCTAAAATGACCTTACTTGCTTATTGATGCCTGCTCCCATGAATGGTGTGTGGATAAATTTTTATTGGGGGACAACATGGAAGTTGGTGAAAGCCTTCACATTAAGGTGAGAGAGAATATCTGGGGGTAGGGGGAGGAGCAGGAAGGTTTGCAGAAGAAACCCAGACATCCCTGGTGAGGCACATACTGCTCAGCACTTGTCTTTCCGTGGATGAAGTATTCTGATTTGATGCTGGTTTTGACATTGCTCATTCCACTGTTAATGAAGATCATACGTGTTTTTATTCTCAAATATTTATTACTAAAACCATATAATGTGACAAGTTTCATTTCTATGGATCACAGAAAAAAATACCCATGTGGTCATGGAATATACAAAAACGAGTTATTACAGAGTATATTAAGACATGAATCATCTGGATCCTACTTACCTCCTAAACCCATTTTGCATTCCTCTCCCTTTTGACACTAATTTTTCTTTCCCTCCAATGTGTCAGGCTCAATTTTGTTGAGGACTTTGCACATGCTATTTTATCTGCTTAAATTCTGACGGCAATACTTTACAGTGTGTCTCGGGGGGAGTAAAAGTGTAGAGTTTTTGTATGCAATTGAACTTAAGTTGTTATCAGCTCAAAATAGACTGTTACAAACAAACCATATGGTAAACTACAAAGGAATAACCTATAGCAGATACGAGAAAAGAAAGTATAGCACTGTAAAGAATCATCAATTAAGAAGGAAGATGGCAAGCGAGAAAGAAAGGAACAAAATGACTCTATAGAACCACACTACTGACAGTTTCAATTAGGCTAATGACTCTTGGAGATGACATAGCATTATGAAATATGGTTCATTATCCTGAAATAGTTTGTTAAGTATATCTCTTACAATGAACTGTTGGGGCTCAGTGTTAGGCTTCTTCTTTATAGCAATGAGAATGAACTAGAAAAGAGAATGCACAGTTAACTGATAGTCAATAGAGAATATGAAGCAGGAAGGGAGGGGACCCCATTGATAGAGGGTTTAGAATGAAGACTGCAATAGTCTTTTATTCATATTTTTTTAGGTTGGTGCTTATGCCAACTAGATTTTGTCTGTGGGGTAAATTTCCCATGTTGCATTCCTAATGCTTGGAACCTTATTTTAGAGCACATGCTGATTTTCATATAATGGACCCAATGACAGTGTGTATGTTAGGATGCTAAAATGGAGAACAAAATTCATAGCCTGGCATAGAAAAAAAATATGCAACACTCCTTACCCTGATCAGCCAACCACATGCTATTGATTAGAATGAAATATGAACAACTCAACTTGGAAACTTCTCTTAACAGAATTGAGAGGGTGGGAGGAGAGATTTAAAATATTCAGAGAATCAAAAATAAACAAAGAATTCTAAAGTTATATTTTCACTAACATTATTTCATTAGTAGATCTCCCTAATGCCCATTAAACACATTGGTAAATTGAACCGAATGAATTTCATCACAAGAAACATATTTAATAGTATATCTTTCAACTCTACCAAATTCAGTAATTTTTCAATTTTAAACAAGTAACACATTGTATTTACAGTTAAACAGATTCAATATACAGACATAGACTATTGAGTCAATATATTAATCTGTATATTTATTTCTTTATGATTTTAAACATTTGTTTATCATCTATCTATCTCTGTATATATGTATCTATCTATCTCTATCGATTTAAAATTTTACTTAAAACTGAGGACTGGAGTGTTGTGGTAACTTCTCAAAACCCAGTAACTAACTAGTAAGTGTTGTGGCTCAAACTTAAGTCTATTTGGCTCTTAACCATATTCACTTAGCACTTTGCCCTTCTGCATAATGCTACAGTCCATGGATCCTCAGCTGAAAGAATGGCCATATACAAAGATTCAATATAGAGAACTGTTTCTATATTATAATGATAGAGATACTGTATCTCTATCTTGCCATCCATCCATCCACCCATTCATTCACTTATTCAGCTATCTGCTCACCCATTTACCTAATGATTAATTTATCTTTCTGTTCAACTCTTTAAAATATTTATTCATTAGCTATCTACATATACATCTGTCTTTATATAAATTCAAGCTAGTACAATGTTATACAATACTATGTAAACTTTGACAATGCCGTACAATTAGATAATTATTTGTGCTTATAATAGTTCACTTCTTTGCATTAAACATTTCTCTTATGTGTAGCTCTCAGAATGACAATGGTCTTGAAGATAACCTAGCCCTGTTCAAGTGGGGAAGAGAGAGAGCAAGACAGGAAGCATGAGAAAGAGAGCAAGAAAGAGAGGGAGAGAGGGAATATCTGGGTAATACAGCCTTCAAGAAATGGCTTTGCGATCGCTGAAGGAATATGCAATTATTTTGATGGTAACAAATGAGGCCAGAGACATGTCAATGAAGGAGAGATTGTACAACAGTAAGTGCATGGGAGAGTGCAGATGTGGCTCTGATAAGATGGTGAGCACGATAAGGAGGTTCCCCAGTACAATAGCTGCATAGACTATGGAGAAAAACAAGAAATAGAAGATCTGGAGTTCCCCAAAACTAGAGAGACCTGTAATATAAATTCAGTTACAACTGACTATTATTATTCTAGGCCATTCACTCTGATTTCTGAAAGAACTCTGATATTTTCAAATGGAAGGAGAAATAGGATAAAATATAGATAAAATACAATGATCAAACTCAAAATGAGATTTTTTTTTTTTTTGCATGAAATTTAGTAGCAGTCCACCACAAGAAAGTTCCCTGTCGTATCAATCTACTGCTCACATGGGTCAAATATCTCTCACGTGGTTTTTCTGGATGTCTTAATTGATTCGATTCAAGATTAATTCTTATGATTTAGCAATTTGCTTTTAAGTAAGATGCAAATCTTCACACACAAAAAAATTAAAATTAAACTGTTTGAATATTTACCAAGTTTGTGAAATAGTACTTTAAAAATTTCCCAGCTAGCTGCCAACAAGTTATTTGTCATGGATAAATAAAAACTTTTTTTTGGTCTTTAACAAAGTTATTGTGGTACAATTCACTTACAATAAAATTTGCCTATTTTAAGTGAATCAGCTCAGTGAGTTTTGAAAAATGTATACAGTCATGTTAACACTATCACAATCAAGATATAGAATACCTTCATCCTCCTCCCCCCAAAATTCCCTTCATCCTTTTGCAGTTAATATCCTCCTCCCACCTCCAGCCCCAAGAAATCAATGGTCCGCTTTCTTTCACTATATTTTTGCCTCGTCTAGAATTCCATAGGAGTTAGATCATACAATATGTAGGCTATTGGTCTGTCTTCTTCCACTCAGCATATTGCTTTTGAAATTTATCCAGGTTGTTATATGTAATGGTAGTTCATCCCCTTTTATTTCTGAGTAATATTCCAAGGTAAGGATATTTCACAATTTGTTTACTCATATACTAGTTGATGGACATTTGGGCTGTTTACAGTTTTTTACTATTATAAATAAAGCTGCTATGAAAAAGTGAGTAGACTTGGGTAAATGCCTTTTATTTTGATAAATATCTGTTAGGGAGTGTTATTTTTAACTTTAAGAGAATCTGACAAATTGTTTCAGAAGAGGCTATACCACTTTACCTTTTCACCAATAATGTATGAGAATTTCACATGCTCTCCAGCACTTGATAATATTAGCTTTTAAATTTTAGCCCTGTAGTATGTATACCATAGTATCTCATTTTTAATTTACATTTCACTAATAAGTATTGATGTTGAATATCTGTTCATGGGCTTACCTTTTTCATACCTCTTCTCTGGTTCAGTTTGTGTTCAAATCTTTTACACAGTTTTATTTTGGTATTTTGTCCTCTTAATATTGAGTTGTAAGAGTTCTTCATATATTCTGTATACAAGTCCTTTATCAGATATATATTGTGCAAACATTTTCTCCCAGTCTGCCTTTTCATTTCTTTAACAGTATCTCTCAAAGAGCAAGTGTCTTTAATTTCGATGAAGTCCAGTTTTTCCAAAATTTATTTTATGATTCACACTTTGTGTCGTAGCTAAAAAAAAAAAAAAAAAAAAAAATCCTTGCCTAATCCAAGACCACACAGATTTTTCATGATACTTTCTTCTAGAAGTTCACAGCTTTAGCTTTTAAATTTTGAGTCTATGACACATTTCAGGTTAATTTTTTGGTATGAATTTGGATATTTTCCTTTGTTTTATACTTTCTGGAACAATTTTTGTAGCATTGGACTATTTGGTATTTGAAGTTTTGTTAGAATTTCCCTGTGAACCATCCGGGCATAAAGAATTTATAGATTTGTTCCTTGGTAACATTCTCTATTTCTTCTATAGTTTATTTGAGCAATTGGAGCAATCAAAGCAATTTTGGCAAACTGATTTTCCTAGATAACTATTTCATCTAGATTTTCAAAATTAGTTGCATAAAGTTCTTTAAATTAGCTCCATACACTTTTAAAATTTTCCTCCTTTTCAATAGTTGTTTCCCCTTGGTCAATTCTTATTTTGTATTTTTAGTAGGTCTCCTGCCCTTGATTAAGTTATTTAGTGAAATGAAATAGGACCCACCTCAAGGGGCAATGGTGAATTTTTAGAGATAGAACAGGGGTAAGAAGAACAGTTCATAAATAACACTACTTCCTCAACTATATTTTATAAAGTTAAAAAAGTATTCTAAAATTATACCTGGCATAATTTAACCTCAACTATGAAAGTAGTTGTGTGCCTTTTACTATCACTAATTACAAATACGGTAGCCAAAAAGAAACTGGTTGAGAATGTAGTATCAACCAATGGAGAACTACCAAAGAAAAGCTGTATGTCTTTCATCCTAATTCAATTATTTAACACTTCTTTCTTTTTCTTTCCTTTTTTTTTAATTTCAGGATCTTTTCTATCTTCGATTTTCTGTAGTTTTACAATGATAATCCCAGATGTATAGTCTTTTGGTCATTTATCTTACTTGGTGTTCTCTGAGCTTTTTGGATTTGTAGTTTGGTGTTTGGCATCAGGAAAAGTAAGACATATCTAACTTCTTTCATATGGAATGTTCTCAAGGAGGATGTCTGATTAATAGGAACATGTTTTCCTTTTGCAGTGATATACATGTTCTGGAGCTAAATGGTAGTGATGGCTGCATAATGTTCTGAATGCACTAAATATCGCTAATAGTAAATTTTATGTTACCTGAGTTTTACCACAACAAAAAATAGTAAGAAGTGAAAAATATCCAAATATACAAAGAATAAAATGTGTCATCTCCTTCTCTATTCTCTCTCCCTGAGGTAACCGTTTAACAGCTTAGTCTGCTTTGTTATTGTTTGATTTTACAAAATTAAAATTATATAATACAGCTTACTTATTAATTTGCTTTCATTTGACAGTACATTGTAGACATATTTTTTAATCAGTATATTCAAATCAAATTATTCTTTTTAGTACAGCTTCATTTTTATTAATGTGTGGATATTCTGTAACTTATAATTTCTTTACTGATAGGTCATCTTATTTAAAAAAAATTTCCCACTGCTTACTTTGCTAAAATGAGTATCTTTGCACATAATTTCATTGAATGATGCTTTTGTTTCTACAAATTGATTCTAGAAGGCAAGATTTATGGGTCAAATGACATTGAGGAAAAGTATATTTTTAGTTTTAGCAGTTATGTCCAGGTTTGGGGTGTTTGTTTTTAATACAGCAATCCATATATTCATCGACAGTAGAGAAGAATATCCCTTATTATTCTTTTCAATTTTGATCAATCTGATGGGCAAAATGGCATTGATTTTTATTATAATATGCAGTTCCCTGGCCATTAATGAGGTTAAATATATCTAATAGATTTATTTCTTATTAAGTATAATTTATTCTAATATAATTAGTAGGTATAATTTATTAGGTTCTCTGGACAGATTTTGTGATATTCAACATTTTTCTTATAAATTTACAGTAATTCTTTATATATTAGAGATATAAAAATTTTTGTCACATGTATTGCAATATTTTCTTACCTATTATTTCCTTTTGATTTTGTATATGATTTTTTTCCTGCCAGGTCAAACCCATGACATTTCTCATGTAAGAACACTTTCTTGATTAATTAAGCACATTATAAATTTTTCTTTATCTAAAATCCAGTTCACTCATTATCTCTGAGAATTGATTGAACACTTGATTTATTTGGCTGTATTTTTTTAAAACAATTGTTTTATTTGCGGGTGTTTAATAATCTCTAAAGAAACTACATATTACTTAAAGCAGAAGTGAATGTTTCTGGATTTTATTCTTCACTGCCTCTACAATAGGTTTAGATAACCAAGAGTGCTTTAATAAAATTTATCGATTTGCCATTCATGCTACCTTGTAAATTATGGCTTTCCCAACTTTGTTCCCTGAATCCCTCAGGTCCAGGTGAAACAATCATTTTAAATTCCCAAAGGACTCTTGAAATATTTTCCTGTTGTGAACCAGATAATACCATCTTTGTTGTTTGATAAATCCCATTGCAAGACTATTTCTTGGTCAATTCCCAAATCCCTACCACAACCATCTTATCTACAGCTGCAAACGACTAATGGTTCAACTAGGTCACTTATTTGTATTTAAAATTACCTTCTATTTACTCTCTGTCAGAGTCTACTTAACTCTCTGAATAAACTAAAAGCCTGATTCTGCTATAGATCTGGTAAGCAAAAGTGTTTTACCAATGATTTATATTGAAAGATTTTAAATGTCTGTCCTTCCTACTTCCATCTTCTAACCCCACTCCGTGGAGCTAAGATCAATAAAATGGTTTACATATGTTGGTATACATGAAGGGAGAATTCAAATAAGGGTGGGACTAAAGAGATTGATCTTGAATTCCTTCCAATACAAATTATGTGATATATCCTTTAGGACACAAGGTAAAATTTTAAGTCATAAAATTATAAATATTTGTAGGAGGAACAGATTTCTTTAAAAAAAAAAAAAAAAGAAATTGAGAAGAAAAGGGATGCTATTCCCAGGGCTGTATGGCTGGCTCTGTTGTAATAAACTAGTTAATAAAACATTCTTCTTCTCCTGGATAAATATCAGCAAAACTATTTTTTTTCTGTGTTTCTGATCAGTTTTTAACAGATAGCTTTTATCTGTGAACAGGTTAACAAGTCTTCTCTGTGAATTTATGAGTTCTGCTACTATTCATTGAAGTCTTTCTATAGTGTTGCTTAAAAGCCCACATCACTTACTTATATGTGATATAATTTTTATATGTTCTTTCAGTAAGGATATTCTTATGAATGAATTCTAAATGACTAAATGTGTATTTAACATATTGTCAGCCCAGAGTAAGTGCTTTCTTAAAGTTAGCTATTATCTTTACCATTATATAGACAAATGGATGGACAAATATGTACATAAATAGATTTTCTCAGGATGATATAATCTCAATTTGATTAATCATTAGTACCAGCAAAGAAAGTGTTATTTTCAACATCTATGACTTAAGTAGTATTGTACTACCATCCTTAATATTCTATAAATACCTTTCAAATCAGTATACCAATTAAGGTTGTAAAGATACGTTTTTATAGAAGAAACAAAATCTATGAAAGTGAATTCTTGAAAATTAAGCCTTTGCTTTAACAGAATTATACTTTCTCTTGATTTTTTTCCTCTTTCTTTCTTTCTTTCTTTCTTTCTTTTTTTTTTTTTTTGGGATACAGGATTCTACCTATCACTCAGGACAATGGATGTGGCCAATAAATCTACTGTTTCTGAATTTGTTTTGCTGGGACTCTCTGATTCCTGGGAACTGCAGATGTTTTTCTTCGTGGTGTTTTCATTGTTTTATGTAGCTACAATAGTGGGTAATAGCCTCATAGTCATCACAGTTATAGCTGACTCTCACCTACACTCTCCTATGTATTTCCTGCTTACCAACCTTTCTATCATTGATATGTCTCTTGCTTCCTTTGCCACTCCTAAAATGATTACAGACTATCTCACTGGACAAAAAACTATCTCTTTTGATGGCTGCATCACTCAGATATTTTTTCTACACCTTTTTACTGGTACAGAGATAATTTTACTTATGGCTATGTCCTTTGATAGATATATTGCTATATGTAAGCCTCTTCGCTATGCTTCCATCATAAGTCCCCAGGTGTGTATTGCCCTTGTGGTTGCTTCCTGGGTTGTGGGAGTCATGCATTCAATGAGCCAGGTCATCTTTGCTCTCACATTACCATTCTGTGGTCCCAATGATGTAGACAGCTTTTTCTGTGACCTTCCCGTGGTATTCCAGTTGGCTTGTGTTGATACTTATGTCCTAGGCCTCTTTATGATCTCAACGAGTGGCATAATTGCTTTGTCCTGTTTTATTCTTTTGTTTAATTCTTATGTTATTGTCCTGGTTACAATCAAGACTCATTCCTCAGGAGGATCATCTAAGGCTCTTTCTACTTGCACAGCTCATTTCATTGTTGTTTTCATGTTCTTTGGGCCATGCATATTCATTTATATGTGGCCACAAAGCAGTTTTCTAGTAGACAAGATCCTGTCTGTATTTTATACCATCTTTACTCCTATTATGAATCCAATAATCTATACTTTGAGGAATCAAGAAGTAAAGACAGCCATGAAGAAACTGAAAAATAGGCTTCTAAATTCCAGCAAGGCAACTCCTTTGCATTATTTTTAATTTTAATTTCTAGTTTTAACATCCTAGACATTAGGCACCACAGTTTTTGAGTACACAGCATAAGCTAAGGTTTATATATCTGGAGTTCTTATCAAATTGTAATTGTTAATATTTTTAGAAGTATAAGGTAAGTTCATTAAAACTATTCTCATACCTATGTTTAAAATACATTTTAAATTTCAGAAAAGCAACTTGACAGAAGCAATTTCTTCCAGAAGCAAAGAATATCTATAAAAATGCCAAAAGCAACTGTTTCAGGAAGGAAATTTAATATTAATATTCTACTCATTTGATAAAGGAACAAAAATGAGAAGTAAAGATCAAAAGGAGAACTAGGAGGTACAACTAACAACTAAGTTAATCAGAGAGTTATCCCTAAAGTATGACAAATTAGTAAGATTTTTACATCTATAAGCCTTAGAAACTCAATACTACTGAAGGAGTAGCCTCTGACAGATAGGCAATGATTTTCTACATATATCCCTGAGTCATTTAACATTTAAACCAATTTGTGATCTCTTCTATTAAAGAAAATCATGGATATATTTCATTACAAATGTTGAAGAGTTCCAAATAAAATGTTGTAAGTTGAAGAATCTCCATGACTCACTTTTAGCTAACAAGGAAAGAAATACAGCCATTCTCCTTCTGGTAATGCAGAATGAGTAAGGAGCCTAGAGAATCCAGCAAATTAAGAAATATTATAAAATGAGTTTCAAAGCAGTATAATTTATTTCATACAGAAACTATGGTACCTGAATGCCTGAGAAATTAAAACTAGAACTAAATTAGGAGATACAGTTTATGATAATAAGTGAATTTATGGATAATATTACTTTACATTTTGAGTAAATTACCTTATCCTTTTAATATTCAGATGAAAAATAAGAATTTTGTGCTTAGTAATACATTGTCAATGTAGTAAGCATGTGTCTGTTCATAAACACCGGCTCTGCCACGCATGCTCTGTGTAGCTGCATCTACCTTCCCCTCAGGAAAATAGAGTTTCTCTAAAAATGCAACCTCCACTCAGGCAAGGATTTTTTTTTTTTTTTTTTTACTGTTTTAAATAAGAATACTAGGTTCAAAATTAGCTTTAAGGTACACAAGGTATAACTACCACCTGCTGGTCAATACTGGAATTGCAAGCATTGAGGATCGTGAGAAAGAATTCTCCTGGATGCCTCGCTCCACAAATCATTTTTAAAAGATGGCAACCACTAAAGAATTAGCTGCCTTTTGGAATTTACTAAATCATATTTATGAAATATAAGGTCAAGTATATTATCCAACTTGTATCCACAAGAGGAAAGATCTGTTGCAACCACAGTATTTGATAAATATCAAATTGATATTCTTTTCTGGCATTATTGAGTAGAGAAAACCAAGAATTATACATGCACTAATTATCATTGATGAAAAAGAAGAAAAGGAAATTCCTAACTTCTAGTTTTAAGCCAAATGATAAGAAAAATGTGTGTTTTCTTTATTAATGTATTAAGCAAGCAAAGGAACAACTTTACAGTTTAAAAGTTTGTAATATTGTATTTTAAAGCTGTTTATATTTGAAATTGTTTAATACAGTATTAAAATGTGAATGAAATGTGTTTATATCCTCAGAATAGGAGCATAATTCTATTTGAAATAGTGATCCAAATGGACCAATTTAGGTTGAGTGTGTGAAGTTTCCATCAGTTTCAGTTACATATGCAACTATGTTCAGGATCAGGAAACTCATTTATGTAGAAAATGTCTAGCTATTGTGTTAGAAATGCCCAATGTAATTCTTTCAAATAACATATTTATTTAAACAGGAAATAATTTTTAAATGAATTGGTTTATTTGCATTATAAAACTGTGGAGTCTTTTTTTAAAGGAGTAGCTTCAGTGCTTGTGTGGAAAATTCAAAAACTCAAAAATTTATTTGCCAAAACCCTCGAGATGTAACTAATCAGCAGATGACTCTGTAAGCAAATCAATAATGAGTTTGAGTAGTTAGATTGATAGTAAGGCTCTGTAGCTGAGAATGAAAAGGACCGTAGACAGCTTCTGGAGGACTTCCCTGATGGCTTAGAATGGAGAGTCAACATACAAAACAGCTCTACACATTAAATAAACATTTACATCTTAATTAGAAAGTATAGATGGCTGATTTTATCACCGCGACATCTCAACATGCTGCTGACACTCTTTTACCAAGGATAACTGCAGTGCCATGGCCATAGGCTCCTTAAGCAGTAGTAAAGATGATGCCATTTGCCACTGGAGCATCTAAAGGTAGAATAATGTTTTGTAAAGCATGATAGATGAACAGAAATCAGCTAATGTAAACATAACAGGTCAAGGAAAGCTTTAAATGATATAATTTTGAAGGAGTATTGTGATATTAAAAATTTACAAGAAGACTATATTGATAAGCAACTTCAGCTTCCTTTAGGTGTTTGAGGAACCATGAAGTTTGGTAACACCAAACCTATAAGCTTTTAAAAATTGTAAAAAACTGTCTTGTATAATTAAGCAGAATAATTGATGCAGATGAGGAACATTTCAAAAGACCATACAATGTAAGGATGGTGGATTTACATTGAAACCTAAATTTCATACCCACTCCTTTGCATGGGTTTCCTCCAAAGCTGTGGAATGGGATGTAATAACCTCTTATTCATTATTTTTATTCTTTTTTTTCCTTAAAGAAGTTCCCTCAGAATTTGTAAAATTTAGGCTCTGCGGAACCTCAATCCACCCTGAGTATAGGAGTAAAGTCTCAGACTCGTGTTTTATACTTGTGTTTAAGGCCAGTTCTATAATTTTGGTGGTATTAACTTTGGTAAGACACTTAATGTCTCTTAGTCTCAGTTTCTACATGTTTAAATGGAGATAATAATGATATCTAGACCTAGAATTGTTTGACAAATAAAGTCATTCATATAAAGTGCATAATATACGTTCAATAAATGTTAGTTGTTTAAATATCATTCTGACGAACTCTGGATATTGTTTTAAATTTTGATTTTATAAATTTTAAATATTTGTGTCTGTATGTATTTGCATAAAATTAATGTGTATTAGGATTAATTTGGACAATTAAAGTAACTTCCACTAGAAGGCTACACTGGTTCTTACATTAATTTGAGTTTCTAGAAACTTGTTTTTCTCACTGCTCATAATTTTTATGAATCAAGAGAAATTCTAAATTGCTTTTAATCAGAATGTGATCACTTCCTTATAATGAGTATTTATTAATTGATTAATTGATTAATTAATTTATTAATTGATTTATTGATTTTAGAATGGATTTTCACTATAATTTTGGTCAGAATAAGAATGGTGATGTTTGATCTTCCATATTATTAAGGTGAAGACACAGGTAAGTGCATGGATAAGTTAATAGTTACTTAGATAAAATAAATGGAATTTTGTATGCTATGAGCTGCTTTATGTGAAGTCGTTTTCTACATTGATAAAGGTCTGGGATAATGGGATTACTGGACTCTGCTGCCAAAGACATTCTTGGTAGATGCTATCATGTGAGCATATTCAGACTCTTTAGAGAAGGGTTTTCAAACTTTAAAAATTGCCAATAAAACCATGCTTTTCAAATGAACTTTTAGGCAAAACAGTTACAGCAAAGTTGACAAGAGAGCTAGAATAAATCTCTTCTTTCTCTGTGTATTTCTATTATTATTTTGCATGGTGAATTTTGGATACATGTATCCAGGTCGAAAAAACAAGGAAAACAGACCTGAAAGTTTAATTCATGAGAAACTTTTTGCATGTACTCTGACTCCAATGAAATACACTGAACAATTTCATAGTCTCTCAGTTTATATACATCTGTCATGATGATTAATTTTATAAAGTCGGGTACTTTTTTGTTGTAAATTTTTTTTTTGGTTTTTAAGATAATATTCAATCTATTAAGTTCACAAAATCGAAAACAAGTCTTCCTTAAGTATATGTGTTCAACTTAATAATTTTGCTATTCTATTTCTAAATTGGTACAATGAGAAATATGTTTTTCATTATTTTTTAATTTTATTAAGTTTATTGTGGTTACAGTAAATTATTTTTAATACTATTGATTAAACCTGTGAGGTAAATATGTACAACTTATGCTGGAGTTAGAAGGACCAATATCCAAATAAGATTGGAACTGTAACTTGGATCATGAGTTGTTGTATTCTGTCTGTGAGGTTTCTGGTATGACTTAATTGACATTTTATCTTTTTTTTTTTCCTGATTTTTTTGTTTTGTTAAATAAATAATTTCTAGTATCTAGCATGTACTAAAATATCAGATTTGCATTTTAATTTTTTATTCTGATAATTTACATTGCCCAATATAGAGAGAAGATGTATACTTACTTACATTTAAATAGCCCTGCAATCTGTAACAGAGAATTACACAATAGTTGAAAAGCAAATCTTAGAATGCTATGAGACCTTATCAAAGACTGAGTTCCTGATCATGGGTTATCAAGTGACAATGTAACTACCACTGCTCATCATGAGCTAAGTATTATCAATTTTATTTTCACATGTTCATATATATTTTTAATTAAATTTATTGGGGTGACATTGGTTAATAAAATTAAATATGTTTCAAGTGTACAATTCAAGAATAAGTCAGATGTATATTGCATTGTGTGTTCACCACCCGAAATTAAATTTCCTGCCATCACCATATATTTGACCCTCGTATCCTTATCTACCTCTTCCCTTCCCCTTTCCCTCTGGTAACCACTAAACTGTTGTCTGTGTCTATGTTTGTTTGTCTTGTTCGTTTGCTGCTTTCAGTTTTATATTTCACATATGAATTGAAATCATGTGGTTCTCAACATTTTCTGCCTGATATATTCCTCTTAGCGTGATAATCTCAAGATCGATCCACGTATTTTATCTTTTCTTATGGCTGAGTAATATTCCACTGCTTTCTATCACTATGCACCAAAATTAACTCAAAATGGATCAAAGTCCTAGATATAAGACCTGAAATAATAAATTTCATAGAAGAAAACATAGATATTAAACTCATGGACCTTGGTTTTAGACAGGATTTTATGAATTTGACCTCAAAGGCAAGGAAAGTAAAAGCAAAACTAAATGAATGGGACTACATCAAACTAAAAACTGCATAGCAAAAGACACTGTCAACAAAGTAAAGAGACAACTATCTGAATGGGAAAATATATTTGCAAGCCACACCTCCAATAAGGGCCCAATATCCAACATATATAATGAACTCATACAACAAAAAAACAAATAAGCCAATTTTAAAAATGGGCAGATGACTTGAACAAAAACTTCTCCCAAGAAGACATACAAATGGCCAACAGACATATGAAAAGATGCTCAACTTCACTAGTGATTAGGGAAATGCAAATCAAAACCACAATGAGATACCATCTCACACCTTTTAGAATGGCTATCATCAACAGGACAAGTAATAATGAGTGCTGGAGAGTTTGTGAGGGAAAAAGGAACCCTCTTACACTGCTGGTGGGAAAGTAAATCGGTACAGTCATTATGGAAAACAGTCTGGAGGTTCCTCACAAAATGAAGGATAGAATTACCATCTGACCCAGCAATCCCTCTTCTGGTTATCTACCCCAAAAATTTGAAAACATTTATCCATAAATATAAATGCATACCAATGTTCATAGCAGCATTTTTCACAGAGGCCAAGACATGGAAAACAAAGTGCCTTTCGATAGATAGATTGGATAAAGAAGCTATGGTACATAAATACAATGGAATATTACTCAGCCATAAGTATTATCAAATTTAACAAGTTGTGATGTCTTGCTTTTACAGCAGTAAGTCATCATGTATTGGCAGTGGTACATTTGAAACCAGGCTGAAGCGGGTATCAAGGCACAGATAATCAGCAAAAACAAGTAGTCTAGAACCCATGTCACCTAATTCTGTTGCATCAAAACCTTTGCTTCAGCTCAGTTTTAGAGCCTCATGGAAGGATTTCAATGGATGACTTGATTTAATGTCATTGTGCAAGTGAAAAAAAAGAACTTCTGCATTGCGCCTACTCCGATGACCCTAATAGACACTGACGAAGGTAAAATTCTATTACTGGAAAAAGTAATAAATACTTTACTTAGTTATCAAATTTAGATGGAGTATTGATCATAAGTAAAAATAAATATAAATTACGGAAAAGTGAAAAATGGCTTTGTTGGTTTGTTAGTGGTCCTCAAAGATCAAAATTAAAAAAAAAAATCAGAGAAAAGTAGTCTGGCAGAGAAGAATGAAGATGGACTTATGTGAATGGGCACAAAGTGTGTGGATTTTTGCGTTTTACATATATGTCCATCTGAGACCAAAAGCACGGACTCCCATTTAGCAGGCTGGTCTCATAACTGCCCTTAACACTTGATCAGCTGAAGGGACTGATGCTGAGAATTTCATATACTACCATTCTCCAAAGAGACCATAGCCATTCAATGGCAAGTCAATCACATCACACCCCTTTTTCCATGCAGTGGGTAGTGATTTGTTTTCATTGCAATTGACTCCTACTCCAGATGTGGGTTTTCCTTCCCTGCCTGCAGTCCCTCTGCCAGGATACTATGCCAGGCCATTATGCCAGGGCTTACTGAGTGTTGTCTGATTTATGGATATAAGATTCCATGAAGATTGCCTCCAGATTTACAGATAAAAGTATTTACAGTGAAAGTGTAATTTATTGGATTTATGGTGAAGAGATGGGACAACAGGTACACCATCATGGGATCCACTTTTCTGGGAAGCTTCCAGCCACAAAGAACTGTGGAATAGCCTATTAAAGGCTTAGATAAGATGCTAACATTGGAATAACACCCAACTTGGTTGAGATGGAGAATCCAAGATGTAAAATATGCATTGAACCAACAGTTTATTTTTCTGTGTTACCGATAGCTAAAATACTCACATCCAGGAAAGAATAGAGATTGAGCCCTTGCTCCATATTCTCATTGACGCAGATGTGGATTTTGTGCTTTCTGCCCCAGCAATTCTAAGCTGTACTATGATTCTGCATTTCTTCTACTAACGGTGCATAAAACTTCCTGATTCTGTGGCTTGATGTGTACTCCACTTCTGGAAAACTTCACCCAGGATTTCTTTAACTATTGCTTTAGTTTTGCTCTCTCTTTTTCTGTGACTTCAATTATACATTTATTAGACTTTTTCATGATGTTCCTTATGTCACTAATGAATGACTTTTCCTTTGTCATCTTGCCAATTTAACTAACAATAAAAAGCTTGTTTTTCAAATTTCTCTTTTTTGATTGTTTTGTATTTCTTTAAATAATGATGGAAATATTTTTTAATTGGGCACTTTATGTCTTTTTTCAATTAAGAATATTGTGTTTTTTCTGTTTTAAATATATTCAACCATATATCAAATATATGTTTCTAATTAGATACTCCTTGGCAATGAATAAAAAGTATGTTTCCCCTAAATCCACCCTATTTTTAAAAAATTTGTTTGTTTATTATTTTTCAATTACATTAGCATACAATATTGTATTAGTTTCAGATGTACAACATATGGATTAGACATTCACATAACTTACAAGTGATCACCCTAATAAGTCTAGTACCCACCTGACACCATACATAGTTATTACAATATTATTAGCCACATTCCTTATACTATAGTTTACATCCCTGTGACTATTTTATAACTCCCAATTTGTACTTCTACATCTTTTTACCTTTTGCACCTAGTCTTCCAACCTCTATACCATCAGGTAACCATTAATTTGTTCTCTATATCTATGAGTTTGTTTCTGTTTTGTTTATTTATTTTATTTTCATATTCCACATATAAGTGAAACCATACGGTATTAATTTTTCTCTGACTTATTTCACTTAACATAATACCCTCTAGTTTCATCCATGTTGTTGCAAATAGCAATATTTCATTCTTTTTTAAGACCGAGTAATATTCTACTATATATTACCACTTCTTTTTCCATTTGTCTATCTTTGGACACTTAGACTGCTTTCTTATCTTGGCTATTGTAAATAATGCTACAATCAACATAAAGATGCATATGTCTTTTCAAATTAGTGTTTTGAATTTCTTCAAATAAATACCCAGAAGTAGAAATGGTAGGTCAGGTCGTTCTATTTTTAATATTTTAAGGAAACTCCATACTATTTTCCATAGTGGCTACACCAGTTTGCAATCCCAAGAGTGCATAAGAGTTCCCTTTTCTCCACATCCTCACCAACATTTGTTGTTTGTTGACTTATTGACTATGGCCATTTTGACAGGTGTGAGGTGACAACTCATTGTGGTTTTAATTTGCATTTCTCTGATGATTAGTGATATTGAGCATATTTTCATATGTTTATTGGCCATCTGTATGTCCTTTTTTGAGAAATATTTTGTTTGATAGAGCTATTTCTGATTATTTTTCTCTTGCAAATATTTCTTGTCTATTCTCACTCAATTCCTTCTCCTAGTAACCTGTACAGATTACTTTAATAATGATTTTTTTTTACAAACAAAAGAAGCTAACTCTGACCAACCTAAGTCTAAAGTAACTATTAGAAGCACTTAACATTATACACATGTTTAATGGTAAGTTAGTAGAAGCAACCTCAGAAATGAGTAAAAACCATTAGAAATTAGGCATCATGAAACAGAGCTGAGACCATGTTTGTCTGGTAAAAACAACTGTTTACTGACACTGAATCTTCCCTAAACTACTACTTTTGAAATTCAACATTACGATGCTACTGTAATAGTTTTTTTAGCTGTCCTTTTGTTATTTCATATCTCCTATAAGATTCAAAGTCTTGAGTAACACCATCCAATTGTGCATATATGCCCACACTTTGTCTGCCAGGATTGAGGGGAGTATTTTAGGTACCTTTGTTTCAACAAAGGATGCTTAACATATCTCACCACATAGACTCACACTATTGAGATGGAGATTCCTTCTAAATAGAAAAAAGATTCAAAATACTACAGTTACCAAATAGCTAACCCTATAGCTATAGATATATACCAAAGCATAATTTTGTCAACTTCTAATAATAATTCTGCTATTTTCTAATAGAAGTTATACTTATATTCTATTTCGAGTTTGGAGAGATTTTTGCAAAACTGTCTCTCAAATTAATAAAAAATGCATGCTTCCCTATATTTTCAGTTCTCTTTAATATTTTCAGCATTTTAAAATTTTCATCCCATAAGACCTTTATGTTTTTATGAGTAACTTTTGCCAGATATTTCATATTTTACCTTATTTTGTTTCTGTTGTGAATGGAAACTGTTTTTTCATTTTTTTTTTTTATAATTTATAGAGTTTTGCTCTTTAAAGTATAATTATTTCTAAGTTTTTGAAGATCATTTTTAATTGCAAATATTGAAGATATAGAAGCATAGGGAATAAAATTTTTAAATAACCTTTTGTAAACTTACCATTATGTATAGAGTAAATATTGATATTTTTTCCATAGATTAATTAGACATTTAAAAATATATACAATATTATTGACTCAGTTTAAGTTCCTTTTATATTCTTTTTGATCCCTTCCTTTGTATTTCTTCTTACATTGTTTAGAATGTGTATTAATTCTCTGGATATTTTAAAACTTTTTTTCATACGTGTGTCCATATTAGTTTGGTTTATAAAAATGTGCACATAATAATTTTACCTATCTTCAGTTTTGTCTATTGACATTATCTTTTTAATCTTATGCATACATATTGATATAAAAATATAACAATAATTTTAATCATGGAATGTGTTCTATCACACTAAAATGTTATATTTCTTCATTCTTGAGTTAATAGATACTTAAGGGTTTTTTTTGGTAGTATCTCTCTCTCTCAATCAATGCTGTCATATGTGCCACTGGCATGTGAATATTTTACTAGAAGATATACATACACATAAATGGTAAAAAATCTTATTTTCAATTTTCTTTAGAGATGACCATTTGAAAATTACATCTACATCACATTTGAAATCTAGAAAATTTATATAAAATACAGTTAAAAAGATAGTTGATGTATTTTAGGGGTTAGTAGAATATTTATCATGGAAAAATGAAAGCACCTTTAAATATTTGAAGAATTATTATGTTAAAGTGGGAATGAATTTGTTCTATTAAATTACAGACGGTAGAATTAGTTGAGCACTCTATCAATAGATTAATCTGTTTCAGGAAGTAGTGGGCTCCTTATGATTGGTGGTAAACACCCTGAGGCTTTGATCATTGTGTAGGATTGTGTGATAGTTTTATTGACAGGAAGCTAGAGGTCAAAAATTACTTTTCTAACTAGGAATCAAAGAAAATAAAATAATCTTTTATTTTCATATGTACTAACTAGTTGGTTAAAAAAAATTTTTCTTTTCTATTTCTAAAAAGGTTATTCTGTAAAATATAATTACTATCACTGCAGGGTGACTCAAATCTCTAAAGGGTGATTTCTCACTTCTCCAATGAAATCACTTCTCTGGAATGAGGATGGAAGGTTTTATGTTGCCTTACCTTAGGATATTGTATTTGGTCACAAGCAAGAAGAGCAGAACCCTTACTACCTCAGGGCAGAAATTGAGGAGTCTGCTTCTGCACACCTGAGTGCAGAGAACAAGTTAAAATGCATCAAGTCAAGAGCATATTGCAAATATTTTCAGTATAAAGACTCATACTAGTAAGTGGGAAGCTTAAAAACAAACTGAGGAACACGAAATTTGGAAAAAACAGAGAAGAACTGAAGGACTGGGAGAACTTATTAAAAGTGTAAGTATTATGTATACATGTGAACATTTTTTGGACTGGGCAAATAATTGATAAATTGCCTTCCAGATGAAAAATTAGAAATAGAAGATAGCAAAGAAGATGTTATTCTTGTCTCAGTCAAATTGGGAACTTCATCAGGAAGAGGCAAATTGCTGTTCTCTGCTCTGTCTATATGTCTTTTCCTGCATTGGCTTAGGAAAGCCCTGATAATAATAAGATCAGTATTTGATGAACAAAGGGAAGTATGCTATAGCCATTATCTGTTCCTTCTCTGCCCATTTTATGTTTTCTATTTAGAGAATACTTAGCCATTTGTTAAACAAATATTTATCATCAAAATTTGCCTGGAATGAAGGAGTAGCTACACAAAGTAGAATAATGCTCAGTAAGGATACTTTTTATTGATTTTGTTGCTAGGCTTATTGTAAGACAAAATAATAATGATAAGTATGCCTGTTTATGGTTTTGGGGTTCTATTGCATATTTTACAGGTGGATATTACTGTAATGTCAACTTCTAAGTATCAAACATGGTCTTATGCCAGGAATAGGGAAATTCTTTTATGGTGTATTTTGTGAGTTGAAAACACTTCTATCTTTGGTGTACATTGATGATGAAGAAGTGAATGATTTATTAATGAAGAGACTTTTGGATGTCCTGTGTATAGTCCAAGAAATTCTGAGTGACTTTTATAAATTCTATATGTTTCTATAACATAACTGCCTCTGTACTTAAAATTTTATAGATTAAAATAACTTGGGATAATCTAGTCTTATCTTCTAAGGTCAGTCACACAGCTAGTAAGTGGCAAATATTATTTATCTTTACTAATGGATACCCATCTTAATTATTAAGAAGAAAATGAGATTTAACGTTGAACCTGGTCTTTTTCAGTTGGATTAAGAAATCATAGGAAATCAGTGTAGAGAGGATTTTCTAGTTGTTTCCTATATTTTGAAAAAGGGAGACTGACAAACCTTATCACTTATTAGATATTGTAAAGATAGAATTGGTAGGAAATTTGGATATTTTCAGAAAATCTTTTTTTCAAAAATAAGATGATCTTTAAAAAAATGTATAATATCACTAACTTTATCTAACCTGTTGTTAACCATTTTTGAGGATTTTCTAGTTGTTTCCTATATTTTGAAAAAGGGAGACTGACAAACCTTATCACTTATTAGATATTGTAAAGATAGAATTGGTAGGAAATTTGGATATTTTCAGAAAATCTTTTTTTCAAAAATAAGATGATCTTTAAAAAAATGTATAATATCACTAACTTTATCTAACATGTTGTTAACCATTTTTTCCTCCTCTTCCTCCTCCTCTTCCTCCTCCTTTTCTGTCTCTTCCTCCTCATGTTTGACTGGATCGTCTTCCAGTTTTTCACCCGGTGATTTATTTGGACTTCTAGGTGAACATGTTTCCTCCTTTCTGTTTTCATCCCGAGGCAGCAGGGGTTCCACAGCTTCCTTGGTCTCCTCCTAACTCCTGGTGGGA